>NW_010416076.1:3229-8523 GCF_000710305.1 Buceros rhinoceros silvestris | reverse complement strand
GAATCACTTGGGCCTTTTGCTCTTGCCCATCACCATCCTTGCCAACTGACTGACTTACAGGGCTGCCTACGGAAATACCTACCTGTCCAGAAGATTTGTTAGGCAGCCCAAACCCAGCCAAATCAGAATCTTAGTAATAAATAAACAAACAATCAATCAATCTGATGGCAAAAAATTTACATACGAGCACAGCCTCCTTCTTCGAAGTTGTAAAATCCATGAGCACAGCGGTCACACTTCTTCCCTGTCACTCCAGGCTGGCAGTAACACTGCCCGTCTCCATCGCAGTCGAAGGACTTGGAACCAAAGGAGTTGCAGTTGCAGGGAACACATCCTCCTGAGGACTGCAAGCCAAACGTTTCGGGCTGCCACAGAGAGAGGAAGAGCAGTTGGTACATGGTGTGATTACCAGGAGAAAAGAGGAAAAGCTGAGTGTAGAGATATCGAGGTGGTTCTTTCCTCTTTGCCACTGAAATCCTACTCATAGCAGATTGAACGGCAGTGGTAAAACACCAGGGCACTAAACACTCTGCCCAGCTGGAAGCCAGGAAAGATTTCAGAACATCCCCTGATGCTGCACCGAATGCTCTGCCACATAACCTATCTCCTGTGAGGTTGTGTTTCCACAAGTACCATTCCCACTCGTGGGCTCTCTGTGCCACACACGTATCCTGTCTCCGGGTTGGAAGATGAGGTCAGGCACGTTTTCTCGCTAGGAGAGTGAATTCACGCTGTTAGCTATGAATGGAATGGAAGCTGATTCCTCTGGAAAGTCTCTGCACAGCCAGGTTTTCTCTCCCTCGACCAGGGGCAATGTCTGTATACAGTATTCTGTAACTCGAGGGTGTTTCTTCTGAATGATATTTAGAAATAACTTCAGAAGAACATAATGTATTTTGTGTCCATTACAAGGAAATGATGGGAATTGGCTATTTTTAAGATAAAAACTCTGTCTTTGGGTCAGGTCCAAGACTATTAATCAGGGCGTCTGTTTCTCTTAAATTTCCATTCCTTGCTCTCTGTTTTGCTGTAAAGTTTTTACTGTAAAGTTTCTACAGAACAAGAACAGATGTTATCAACTACAGTAATAAACTTCCTCCCTGACTCTGCTAGTGGAGTGCCGACCGTGTGCTTGCAAAGAAGGGAAGACACCTGCTCATTTGTGTACTGTAATACAGAGCCCTGCGAGAGGCTTTTAACCAACAGACCCCATGGGTTTCACTGCACCAGCTATCAGAGGCTCCCAGGAGCAAAACATACTTGATGTTCAAATTCTGAACCCGGTCTCGAGCTCAAGTGACTTCAAATGGGAGTACCTATCTACCTTCTTTTTCCCAAGGTATGATGATTTGCAGAGAATACTGAAATCCAAATCGTATTACTGACTTCACTTGAAATTGGTATGACAACATTTAGTAGCAAAAATCTACCGAAGACTTCGCTAGGAAAGCAAAATCTTAAAAATGAGATATTACAAAAATCACTGCTAATGAACAGAAATGGAACAAAGAGGAAAATATTTACTTTTACAACATGCTACTGTGTGAGCCAGGCACGTGGTGTTAGATTTTCACCTGGAATACACCAGCACAGATTTTTCCAGGAGCTGCGCTGTTTAGCTTTTACAGGGATTTGTTCCACTGTGGAACCCCTAACCTCTTGCGTAGGTGGATTCCCAGAGACTTCAGCATGTTTCCACATAAAAGTCCTGAAATCTGATCTCTGAGGTGTAATGTTGAAGCTCCACATTCCCACAGAGAATCAGCTGATGGGTATCAGAATACAGGACCACGCCTCTAGTCAAAAATCGGCCAGAAGAATCATATGAACCTAAGGAAATGCTTGATTGTACATAAACCAATGAATTACACTGATTTTCATTTCCAATTCTATATTGGCGCGTTTTGCCAATTACATACTTCCACATGACAAAACATGATGTATCAGAGAGAAAGAAATTCTCAAACTCCCACGATTAAACTCCAAGGTTCAATTAAATATACCGACTCTCTCTACATATTTCTTTTCCACGGGAAGAAACACACACAAATGTGAATATGCAAAAATCTCTGGACACACACTCAGATTAATGCAGTGAAATAGCCAGCGCACAGCATGCCCCTCATTTCTCAACAGAAAGTTTGATGGGATCTAATAAATTCTGTTTAGATCAGTGAACGCCAGAAAAAGTCTGATACCAGCACTCCTCACCGCGTGAAGGAAGCAAGGAACATCAGCATGCAGGGTTGTTTGCTGTGATGAGCTCTGCACAGCCAAAGACATCTCGATCAGTCATGCAAACGCTCAAGATGAACCCCCCGGTTATGTCCTCAGTGAAGCTTGTTTACGCACAGAAATTTGAAGAATCACAGTCACCGAACAAGAGGTTAAGATCCTGGGCGACCACGAGGAAATAGGTAAATAAATACATTTTCTGAGTACGTTATTATATTGTGTCCCAGTATCGGCGTATGTCGAGTCTTTGGATGGGCAGTTACGCCATACGCGTCAAAGGGGTGAAAGCTCCCGTTAACCAAGGGCATCCACACGAGCAAGCACGGCACAGCTCGTGCAGCCTGGCTGCGGAGGAAAAACACTGCCAGCTATTTTTCAAACGGGGTGTGGTAAGCGTGCGGGTTTTGAGATGCAGGGGAAAAAACCAACATTCTAAACCACTGCTTTGTTTGAAGCAGTTGCATCCTGATGACTTCATCTGAGGAAGTAAGTCACTCTGTTGGTAAGTGATGAACAATGGACGCTTCCATCATTTTGGGCATTACATTCCCACAAGGGGCACTTCACGCAGTTAAAAATGGCTCGTGTAACTCGCCATATTCACTAATTAGAACGATTAACACCAATTATGTTAGGCATTTTACGACCAGTTCTTAACACTTCTCCTCTGGGGCTGAGCCTTCTCACAAACACCTTAAGCTTTCTGTTCTTCAGCTGTTCGAAGAGGAAGGAAGCCCTGTCCTGCCACAGGCCACGATAATGCCACTGACGCATGCGCTTCTGGTGCATCCTGCTGTTGATGGTGCTGCTTTTGGACTTCACCCGGCATTTCATGCCTGGCCCTCTAGGAGAAGCCCTGGGAGTGGGGAAGTGTTCTAAAACACTGCCTGTCTTCCGAGTCTGATTCTTGATAATTACATATATTGCAGCACACATACTTAAAATAAAAAAAAAAAAAAATTAAAACAAACCACAGCAGCCTGGGGGAGCTCCAAACACAAGCGACTACGGGATGTCAGCCCATGCAGCGCACACCGTTTCCCATTACCGGAGGGGCAGGCCGGTAAGCGCCCCGTGGGCACCCACTGGCACCGCCGACGCCCCATCTCCGAGGAGGGACTCGGATCTGCTGACTGCTTCGTGCGTTTTCTTTCGATTTAGGCACCTGTCTGCTGATTTCACAGAGTCTGCCCACGAATCCCGATTTGCAGAGACATCTTCCTGCCATATCACACTGCGGTGACACGGATCCTACAGCACTGCAGCCACAGGGTACACAAACCAGCTTTTCTGGGGCCCAAAAGTAGCTGGGCTTTACGAATGAAAAGTAAACACTGTTAGAAAGTGAAGATAATGAAATGGCACCACATAAAAGAGTACAGGAATAAAGACAGTGGTAAACAAAGACGAATTCCAGTCAACCACCAATACTGTAGTAACAAGCTCGAGATATTTGCCGTGTGCATTAGGCAATCTATGCAAATCCCATCAACACCACCGGTTTTTCTTTGAATGGACTCTTTAAAAACTATTGAAATTAGGCAGCAAACAAACCACTTCAGAAATGACACAGTTTAAAGGGTGAAAATGATGCCCGTGACTCCTGCGGCATTATTTCTGTGCTTTGAATTACACACAGAGAGTTGTTCTGAGGACACGGAACTAACCCGCGAGTCCTCGCGCTGAACTACAGGAATGTGCAGCCAGCTATAACACACTCCTCAGCAGCCCGAAGACAGCTCTGCCAAAGTTTGCGAAACACTGGGGTTTTCTGCAGTGATTTACGAGACAGCAAAACAACGTCAAGGCAAAAGACACTTTCACCAAAAAAAGATACATTATTTGGACAATACAAGAAGAAAGTCTAAGAAAAAACCCATCAAAGCAGACCGTTTACAGCAGCAGTAAAGCAGCATCGGGGTTTTTTGAAAATCAGATGCCATCAGGCATTTTGCATCGTTCTCATAGAGGGATTGTCCCCCACAGCTGCAATATTTTTAACTAAGTTATTTATGTCAAACTTCCAGAATGTTTTCAGAATAAAAATGTACTTATATGTACAGCGAGGCTTAAAATATGTTCATTGCATGGAAGCGCAATGTTCTGGGTTTCGTTCTACAAAACCTTTAGAACACATTCAAAAACCAGCGGTTTTACCTTTCTGTACACCTCTGAACAGCCCTTATATGTTCTTGAAGTGAAAATGAGCAAAGAGGTGAGGCTATACAAACCCAGGCGGTATTTAGGTATGGCAAGCAGGGCAGAAAGCTGAAAGGAAAGACTCCTTTTGGCCAGTCACCTTGCACATGTCACACCGGCGCCCCATCACGTTGGCTTTACACTCGCACTGGCCCGTCCGAGAGTCGCAGATCTCTGAGAAGGAGCCATTGACGTGGCAGTGACAGGCTGCGGAGGAAGAAGAAGGAGCTGTTCATGTGTTTCCTGAAGCTGAATTTAACAGCCAAAGGTTTACAGCGCAGCTTTTACCACCCTGAGGAAGCCCGAAAGGCAAGCCTGAGTAAAGCAGGACAGCATCACTCCCACACCACACACATCAACCTGCTCGTATCAACGTGGAATTTTGCTCCAAATTGTTGCAGTGAGAGATTTTGCCTCAAGTTCATAAAAACCTGTTTTTTATGTGCCTCTCAGACCAAAACAGGGGTTTTACTGAGTGTGTGCCCCAAAACTTGGAGTGCGATGAGCGGCACGGAGAGCAAAAAAGGCAACTGCTGTTGCTTGAGGAAAATAACGATGCTTCTGGCTTCTACATTCTTCTGGTTTAGGAGAAGAGCAATTTGGGGGAAGCTGTCTATCACCCTTTATGTTCTTCAGCCACAAATCTTCTGGCCTGCAGAGATTAGGAAGAAATCCCTTTAGCACTCACAGTGGAGAAGAGGGATGTGCCTGGTGTCACAGGGACTATAACCATGCAGTCACAACCTCCATCAGCATGAGCTGCTTCCTGCACGTCCCCTTTTTTGTCCCCAGAGGGGAATGAATCCACATCTCTACGCTATCAATCTGTCAGCCAGGGCGCCGATCTGCATTTTGCATTC
>NW_010416076.1:2629-3120 GCF_000710305.1 Buceros rhinoceros silvestris | reverse complement strand
CTGCAGCGCACTGACTGCGTGTGTTGGCTTTTTTCCTCAACGTGACAGCTTCATTTTCAGAAACACTTTAGAGTCCCAACCGCGAACACATGGTGGCCACATACCTGCATGTCACCAGGTGCCATCTGAGACAAAGCAGTTCTATCGTTTCTATATAGAGACTATTACAACAGGAGCTTCTCCGTTATTTTATTAGACTTCCTAATTCACGATTTTCCACTGTAAATTAAAAGGGTGGGGGGGTTTCTCCTCACTTTGCAGGTATCCTGCAAAAGCTGCTTCTTTTAAATGACAGCGACTTTATGGCTTGCCAGTCTGCTCATGGCGTTATTTCTCAAATGTTTGCAAAGATGTCTCATATTCTGGAATGAGTAACAAAAATACGCTGGGCTCTCATATCGGTCTGATAACACTTTCAGAGGTTTCCATCTCTTTCTGTTTTGCAATACATTTAAAAAACATAACATTTAAAACCACTTCTGCTGTAATTC
>NW_010416076.1:0-2497 GCF_000710305.1 Buceros rhinoceros silvestris | reverse complement strand
TTCCCTTTCCTCTGGCTTTTCAACGGTTAGTGAATCTGTAATTTACCTCTTGGATCCTGTATCCAGCCCTCTTTTTTACCCTAACAGTCAGGATTTAAAAGTGCTGACACTCCAAACTGTACACAGAGTTGAGTATCACATATATATGGTTGGAGTATCTTTCTAATTAAAAAGGTCAGCAGCGAAAGAGGATGCAAAAGCTCACGCTCCACAGACCACAAATCTTAATGCAAATTATTTCACCAACCTTTTTATACAGACCTCAAAAAGCAAAGTCAATCTTATCTGAATCGTTTGCTTATCAGGCGTATGACACCCTAAGAATCGGAAAGAAAATGTCTACTGATTTTATAAACAGGTGAGCGATGTATGACCACCAGCAGCGTACCACGTAGTTTTAACTCAGCCACAGGTGACCAGGGGCAAAGCAGTGGTAAGGCAGAACTTGGAAGTCAAGACTCTGATTGTTTTTCTTGGCTCTGGCAGTATATACATACACAAGACAACACACAGTCAGGACTACTCATCTAACAGACTGTTATTCATTCTAATAAATTGCATTTATCTCACCTAAAACCCTCGCATTCATTCACGTTGCTGGGGGGTAACCACTGTTGTCCAAAGCCCCAAGGGGTTGCTACAATACAACACAGCCCATCAGAGAAATTTGTCCTTCTCTCTCCCAAAGTGACATGGGTGAAGAGCCTCCATTCTCTCTAGATTCATCTGAATATTTAGGGATGTGTATTTATAATCATCCTACGCACTTACTATTCTCCTCCAACAGCAGTACCTACGCACTGGCACCTAGGCACACGTCAGTATTTGCTTTCATTCCTCTCACTGGCACAACCTCCAGGTACGTGCTTGCTTCAGCACGCTGTGCTGTTCCGCACCAAAAACCAACCTACTCGAAGCAAATCAAATAAGCCAGGGACATTTGCTCATTGTTCTTCCATTTGTGATTTTCTGCAGATACATCAAGAAATTCAGAGATACCAGAGTGATATCGAGTGGTGCTATCCTTTGAAATGGTTAATGCACACAACGGCGGCACCGTACGGAGGAAGAGCAAGAAGCATTGCAAACAATAATTTGAAAGCAAAATTCATGCTTTGCAATACTCTTGGATTTGGCTTTTTAATAAGGAATGAAATTGAAAACAACAAAGTAAAGGCGCAGTCCCTCTGATATTGTAGCTGCAGGGCAAACTTCATGGAAGTCGGCAAAGGAAATAAAAAATGATATGCAAAAAAAAAAGAAAACCCACATGAAAGACGGAGAGGAGATGAATACGAGGTAATCGTGAGCACGAGGCTCTGAATACATTAGGGGGCTCTCCTTGTCAGTGCTACTAACAAAAGCAAAGCTTCTAATCCTACATTAAATATGTATTTATTTTTAATACTTTTTTTCTTAATTGTATGTTTTCTGTACTCTCCTCTTATTAAATCTCTTTCTCCTGCAGCTGCCACTCCTGTAGAAATGTTCAAAGCAACAGCCCTATCGATGCCTCAGGAATGGGGACAAGCTACTGGAAGTTACGGTTTTTGAAATACACTTCTTTGTAAATCACTGAACACCCTCATTTAAATGACACCACTCATCACGCTCCGCAAACCCCTGCAGAGAGTTTACATGATGGTCCCAACTTTTACCCAGCATTGCAGAAAGAAGGCACAGAAAGCGTTTGCACATGTACGTGTCCTCATGGTGATGGATGATTTCCTGTATACGGGTGTTTTATCAGCCTTAGCTGAGAAACCTGGTGCTCTTCTGCACCTCGCTGCTCCCATGCAGCCTGAGCTGGCCTAACAGAGCCAAGGACTCTCGCTGTCAAAGGGCAAGCCACTAACAGAGTAAATCCCGGACACAGATGCCAGTGGCTCAGGCTTCCCTGCGTGCAACACATACCGCAGAAGTGGTTCCTGTGTTCTACACACAGGGCACTAAGGCAAGAGCCCAGCTTGTTTACTTGCAGAATTTCATCCTGCTATAACACGTCTGTACTCAATGGAGTTGCTCTGAATTTATTCCAATCAATCAGAAAGGATTAAATCCTTGCGGCAATGCAATAAAATGCTCTGCTCTTTCAGGGCGGTTTATAACCTGTTGTATTCCAGTCCTCAGAACAGGGTGGAAGGGCACGGCGAGAATGGTTTTGAATTAAAAGCCCTTGTTCTGCCCAGCAGCTGCACTCTGAATTGTGCCAGCAATGGCCTTAGAGCCACTGCCCGTAGAGAAGCAAAAGCTCCTGTTCCTACCGAACCTTCCCTCTGCTCTCAACAAGTTTGTGCAATCGCTCTGGGGAAGCAGGAGCCGGGGCTGATATTTAAACCATGTCACCACTCAGCCGAGAAATGGTAGTGTGCTGCAGCAGCGGGTATCTTTCTCCAGAGCACCTGAGAAAATCCATCAGGAGGTTTTAGACTCTGCTTTGCAGGGGTGGGCGAATCTTGCTGTGTGAGAGTCATGTCGGTGGGAAGGAGGTCGCAAG
>NW_010416075.1:14691-14963 GCF_000710305.1 Buceros rhinoceros silvestris | reverse complement strand
CAGACCCCGACTGCCGCTGGTGCCCGGCCCCCGACTGCGGGTGAGTACCGGGGGGACACGGTGTCCCGGTGGGGTGCTGCTCACCCCGTCCTGGGGTGGCTCAGGGAAGGGGGACCCCCGCCGTGGTGGGGTGCTGCCCGTCCCCAGCAGGTCCTGGGACAGCTGGGTGACATGGGGCCCACTGTCCCCATACGGTGCTGCTTGTCCCTACCAGCTCCTGGAACAGCTGGGTATGGCAGGCCGGCTGGGGCAGTACTGGATCACCCGCTCCC
>NW_010416075.1:13869-14596 GCF_000710305.1 Buceros rhinoceros silvestris | reverse complement strand
GATAGTCCTGGATCCGCTGTCCCAGCAGGATGCTCCTGCGGGTCGTGGGGGCAGTATCCCACACTTTGTCCTGTTGGGTGCTCCCTGTCCCCACTTGGGTCCCGGGACAGCGTAGGGAGGGGTGGTTCCCCCCGCAGTGGGGTGCTGCTGCTGATACACACTTATGGTCCCCCGAGTGCTGTGAAGAGCCCTCTTCACAGCCGTTCTTCGCTTACCAGCAGTCTCTCCAAGGCAGTTGATGACCATAATGATGCTCCCTGTGTCCCTGCTACCTCGCTAGAGCACCAGTGTTTGACCTTGGGAATTGTGGAAATACAGGCGGATCGAGCACGAGTGGCAGGACTCGAAGGGGGGTTTTAGCTGAGCCATCGTTTCCCTAATTTTGAAGAAGGCTTTTTGCTGCACAAGTGGCAAGTGTGGAGTTTCCCGGCTGTCTGCATCGCTGCCAGCCATGGGGACACCTTGCAGCTTCCTTGGGAGGAAGAAGGAACTGTAAACGGTCACTTTTTCCTGGTAAGGACGTGAATGCATGGCACAGAGGAGCCGTGTTGACTCACTGTCTGTTGCCTAAGTGAGGAAATGTCTGTCCTAAAGGCAGCCTGGCCAAGCTGGATGACTTTATGGTGTCTGCATTTTGCTTTCATTTTCTCTTCTCTTTTCTTTGAAATGATGTTAGGTTTCTGTTTCAGCGTAAGCCAAGGAACAAGGAACGTGGACAAGGGCTTTG
>NW_010416075.1:8288-13694 GCF_000710305.1 Buceros rhinoceros silvestris | reverse complement strand
GAACCGCTGGGAAGTTTAGCTAGGACTGGGCTTGGATTGCAGTTCTCGGTAGCAAGAACATGAAAGGAAAGTCTGACCTAGCACTGGCAGTGAAAAGGGTGGTGGGAGGGTGGTGAAGATTTAATCAGAGCGTTGCAATAGCCTCCCTGTGCAAATGGGTTAAACTGGCTCAGGTTACCCACTTCAGCATTGCTCTCGAAGGGCTGGTTTCTTCAGACATTAGTAGCAAACAGCAGCTTTGTTCCTTTCTGAAGCAAAATTGAGTGCTAGATCTTGGTATTTTGGTAGCGCTGGGGATAAGATCAAGGAGATAGAGCAGGTTCTGTGGCCCACAGAGCAGCACCAGAAGGAATGCCCCACTGATAACCAGCGAGAGAAAATACAGTTCCTGCTTACCGAATCTCAGCTCTTTGCCTGCTGTGATATTTATCTGTGCCCAGGAGAAGGTGTAAATGCCACGTACGTCACCCAGGCTGCCTGGTTGGAAGGAGGCAGCCCAGAGGGCGTTGCCTCGTCCACAGTAACCCAGCCCGAGTCTGGTCTGACCGTTGCTCTGGGGGTTTTGGGCAGGCTGGTGTCACACGCAGCTCTTGGTTCAAGCCAAAGCCTCCTCCCTGGTTAGCCAGTTTGCTGGGTGAGCTGGGCAACCTGCTCCTCAGCAAGGGGCAACGGTGGAGCTGTCAAGAGACCACGCAGCTCTCGCGGACTGGTGCTGCTCGCGTAGCACTTGAACAAAGGCTGCTGAAACCAGCCCTCCGCCAGGGAGAGGAATTAATTGCTCTATTCATTCTTCCCAGGGAGCTTGTGTCGCTGTGCTGGTGGAGAATCGGGATGAATTATTTACAGCGGGTTTTCCTACCGTAGTACAGAGCTGGAACAGCAGCATAGGGCTGGGGGCACGGTGATGCTTGACGCTGGGTGTCACCCACCATGGAAGGGACAGCAGTGAGGGGCTGCTGGGCCGTGGTGGACGTAAACCCGGGTGAGTGGCATGCAGCATCCTGTGCCTTCCACACGTACCGCAGTCTTCGTAAATGAAAGAGCTGCCAGGGAGGAGGAGGAGGAGGACCAACACAACACCAGTGCATGTTGCCATGGGAACACTGGTCAATTGATGCGCCATCAATCGCAATACAAATTGTTTTCTGTGTTAGCAGCTTTTTTTTTTTTCCGTTGCTACCATCAGGTGGTGTCGTGGTTTGTCACGCTGCATCTCCCCTAGATGCTTGGGAGAATAACAGAACCTTCAAAGAAACGGAGCTGTGTAGGCTGAGCTTGGTGAATGAGGCTGGAGGCAGCTGGTGAGGCTCTGGCTCCTGTGGAGCTGCAGGAGGAGGGACAGAGGCAGCTCGTGGCCATCCAAGGAGTGGGCTGGAAGCAGAGCTGTGCTGTTCTGGGGTGTTGGGAAGACTCTCCCTGTTGTTGCTGCCTGGGGAAAAGTCAGAGTTTCTCTTTTTGCCTGCTGGGATTGAGCCTGGAAGCGGCTGTTTAACGCAGCGATGTGTCTGGTCAGGTGAAGAGGGGGCACATGTTGGCTGTCCGGATCCTGCTGTGGCTAATCCTTGGCACATCATTTCCACAGCCTCTTCCTAGTCAACCTTGAATTCAGAGATGTTCTTTCTTTCCCCCACAGCCAGCCAGGCAGGTTGGGTCACCGCAGCTGGAGGCTTGTTCATGATACTTATCATTTCAGCTCTAGGAATAAAACATAAATGGTGACAATTTTCATTTCCCCTAGGATTTGCTCTATAAAACCCCTGTGTTTCTAGTGAGGGGTTAATTTGAAGCGTAGTGTTGCTTCATATATGACGCTGAGCTTTCCAAGCCCACTACTACGGTTTGAAATCGCAGCGTGTTGTAACACAGCCGGGCAGGTGAAGCTCTTTTGTTGCCAGGGGTAGATCTTTGGCTGTGCGGTAGTGGCAGAGTAAAGATGTTTAGTGGGATCTTCCCTAGAAAGATGTGTAGGAGTCAACGTGGGTCAAGTTTGTCCCTACCAAACCCTCAGGCCATCTGTATCCTGCCTCTCCTCCGAAACCAGCTCCACGTGTCAGAGCAGCCGTCGATGCACGCAGAGGCCCCGCAGTCGTGTGTCCCGGCCCTGCGCTCGGCGCAGAGATGTTGTTGCTTTGGCGATTCCGTCGTCCCCTGGCAGGATGAAGTCGCTCAGACTCCCACGGGATATGAATCATTGTGGTATGACACATTCAGCGGTTCTCACGCTGCTGCCTCTGAGGAGAGGCAATACAACTGGAGCTACGCAAGCTCTAAATATAAAGCCTTAAATAGGAGTTATTCTCCTCTGACCACTCACAAAAAAACCCTCGGCCATACTGGTGTCGCAGAACTGGAAAGTGCTTCTGCAGTTGCCCAGATCAGCCCCTGCCAGTGGAAACAACGAGCTGGTTGAACCTGGCTGCCCTCTCTTGCATATTCAGTTGGTTTTACTCCAGTTTCGCCTTACTCCAGAGGCTGAGCGTTGCTCACTGCTGTTTAATAAATGAAATTTTGTGGAGATCAACAAGGTTTTGCTTCTTGAGATCGCTACACATGGAAGCCCCTGTTGTTCTGCTTTTTTAGAGTCATGCAGTTGACAGAAGTGTCCCAGACAACCGCAGCTTTCCTCCGGGCCACGTAGCATCCACCCATTTGCCTGTCCTAAGGAGCTGGGGGATGTCTTTAGCTGCAGGTGCCTGCAAAGAGCAGCGTGAGCCTGTCCTAGGAGCCTGAGCTGACAGAAACAGCAAGCTGTTAGCTGGGCTCACCGGGCAAGACAAATCTGGTTTGTGTGAAGTGATGGTGAGAACTGCCAGCAGTTACTGAGGAGAAAATTCAATATTGGGAGCAGTATCAGAGGTATCGGCCTCAGGTAACCCAATTAGCAGTCAATTTCAGGCCCTGCAGTTCAAACCACAGGACTGGAGAGAGCAGGAATTTGTCTGGTGTGCAGGCTGCTGCGTGGAGAGCGACCAGAAACGCTGAGATGGGAGAAGGGAGCTGGTGGGCTCCAGGGGTAAAAGCATTTGTCACTCAGTACAGCCCAGCGGCTTCAAGCAGAGCAGCTCGGGCAGCGCCAGCCTCCCGTGCCACCTCTGGGCAGCCTGAGCTGAGAGGATCACTGCACTGTCGCTTGATAACTTTGTCTTTTACTAACTGATGCGGTGTCTTCCTCCTCCAGTTACGCAGTTATTGCCTACGGTTGTGCCAGCTGCCCCAAGCTGACCTGCGAGAGGGACGGCTGCCAGACGGAGTTCTGCTATCACTGCAAGCAGATATGGCACCCCAACCAAACCTGCGACATGGCCCGCCAGCAAAGGGCACAGACCCTGCGAGTACGGACCAAGCACACGTCGGGCCTCAGTTACGGACAGGAGTCTGGCCCGGGTATGCGTTCACACCTCTTTGGTCGCTCCCTGGGTGCTGGGTTCCTCTGAGAACACAAAGCAGAGCAGTAGGCGACGATGTGATTTGGGTCTTTCCGCCTCACTGCAGCTCATCCACCCCACCTGGGCTTGTGGTGGTTCTGATCTCGGGTGTTCTTCTTCTTGCTGATGTAAACCCTGCACAATTACACGCTTTTTCCCCCTTGCAGCTCCAGATTTGCCTGCTGTGGTAGTAAAACGTAGCATTCACATCCTGCTGGTGTTGGTCATGTCAGGTACAGAAAAAACACCAACCCGCAGACTCCTGCGCTGCCTGGAAGGAGCTGCTGTCTGTGGTTAAAAATAACCGTATTGGCTCTGGAAGTGGGCAGTGAGGCCATCTCAAAGTCCCACCCTAGCCCCAAAGAAAACACCCCGCTTTTCCTTCTCTGTCTGGAGTCAAAATGATGAAATGCTTAGAGTGGAGCTGCCGTGGGTGGTGCAGAGGCAGCTTAGTGGTGTGTCGAGGTTCAACATGCCCCAGTTAGAGGGGCCTGATAATGGACGGCTTCTCCCACGGCCTGTGGTACAGACCAGGGAGCAAAACATAGTTTCTGAGGGTTCTTTCATCCTTTTAAAGGAGATTCCTGGCAGGAATTGCTCAGCACTTAGCCACTGAAAGGGAGGTTCTTGAGACAGCAGTTTCTCCCCGCCCTGTTCTCACTGGATTTGATGTAGTGATTAATAAGGTGTGAGCTGGCCTCAGCAGCTGGGTTTCGTATCGTGGAGGGGTGCAGAGCCACCAGCAAAGCCCTGAACCACTGCACAGCTGTTGCGTGACCGTGACTGGATGACATTTGAGTTAAGGAATTGACAAAGGACCCTTGTCCTGCTCTGCCAGCAGCAGACTGGGGACTGGACCAGGCTCCCGTGTGCGGCTGCAGACCCCACTCCCCTTCGGGCTGCTCTCGAAGGCCAGGTTCACAGTGTCTCCCAATTGTTCTGTCATTCTTGGCCCATGAGTCACCTTGGTGGAGCAATTTAGTAATGTTCCGTTCTTACGCTGTTGCCTTGGCTGGCACAGGGCAGGTGTGACTTGTTCTCACTGTTTAAGCGTGTTCTGAAACACGTTCCTGTTGTGCTTTAACTCCACTCCAAAACCAGCATAATCCCCTTCAGGGACAGAATAAGCTTTTAAAGTGACTGTTGCTCCCAGTCCCTGCTGTCCAGGCAAATGGCTGTGGTGGGATCTGCCTTATCAATGTTGTCTTCTCGCTCTGAAGATAAAGTCGCAGCCATCCCCCCTTGATCTTTGATCAGGGTTCCAATCCACGAGATCCCCCTTGTTGACTTTTTGTACTCGCAGCGCAGAGTCCAACTCAGTCCCCCGCTTCCTCCCCGCAGCCGATGACATCAAGCCCTGTCCGCGCTGCAGCGCTTACATCATCAAGATGAATGACGGGAGCTGTAACCACATGACGTGCGCAGTGTGCGGCTGCGAGTTCTGCTGGCTCTGCATGAAGGAGATCTCAGACCTGCATTACCTCAGGTGAGGGGGGGAGCAGCACGCCCCTGTCCCTGCCGAGGGGAGGCGGTTTGGAGGAGCTCGCTTTGTGGCTTGGCCTTGCATCCTCCTGCCTCTCCAGTCAGTCAGTCAAATTTCTCATTTCTGACCCGAAGAGCTGAACTTTCTCCCCACACCAAGAGAAGCTCCTCCTGAAGTGCATTTGAGAGCTCTTGCCTGGCTGTTAAACATAGCCCCCACAGTGTGATAATCATCTTGATGGGGGTAAAGAGGAAGACCTTTTGTTGTCTATCTGCTCCCTAAGTTTTGGGTTTTGTTCGTGTGGAAGATAATCTTGGGGTTCTCAGGAACACGTAGGAATCGCTGTGTAATTTACCCAATGTAATTTTTCTTTCCCTCCATTAAGCCCCTCTGGCTGTACATTCTGGGGCAAAAAGCCATGGAGTCGTAAAAAGAAGATTCTCTGGCAGCTGGGAACATTGATCGGTGCTCCCGTAGGCATTTCCCTCATCGCCGGCA
>NW_010416075.1:7788-8159 GCF_000710305.1 Buceros rhinoceros silvestris | reverse complement strand
TATGGTCATCGGCATCCCCGTGTATGTTGGGAGGAAGGTGAGTCGTGGCGAGTACTGGAGGGATCTGGGGCTTTTGGGGCATTCTCTATACTCAAAGCAGAGCTGATATGAAGGGTGGATCTTTTCATAGAACCAAAATTCAGTTCTCTCTTCTTCTTGTCTTATGTTTGGGCTTTGTGTGGGGAGAGGGAAGGGGAAGGTGGTGGCTGACAGCCCTTCAGGCTCACGTCCTCTCAAAGAAATGTATTTTGCATTGCTCTTGTGCCTCTGCCTTTAACCGGGAGCACCCAAGGAAAAACCTGGGCTCTGTGGGGCAGTGTCTGGACCCTGAGCATCACACTTTGGCTTTGTGTGTGTCTTTTGACGCTCTT
>NW_010416075.1:3745-7744 GCF_000710305.1 Buceros rhinoceros silvestris | reverse complement strand
TGCGGCAGTGGCTGGTCCCTGAGCATCACACTTTGGCTTTGTGTGTGTCTTTTGCCGCTCTTCTGCTGCCCCAAACTGTCATGCTGTTGTGTGTCTGTACTGATACAGAGGGGTTGAGAGGGAGGAAATGCCATGTCACTTGCTCCATCTGATCTGTGAGGATATGTGTGATTCAAGATGAGGTTCTTTGAGGACTAGTGCAGCTGGCAAGGTTGTAAAATCAGAAGCATTTTAATATCTTCTGCTGGGGCCAGGCTCCGTTCTCACCTGGTGCTTCTCCTTCCATCAGATTCACAGCAGGTATGAGGGAAAAAAAACCTCTAAGCACAAGAGGAACTTGGCCATTACTGGTGGGGTCACCTTGTCTGTCATTGCCTCTCCAGTCATCGCTGCTGTCAGTGTGGGTAAGTGGGTGCAGCTCCTTGACCTTCTGGTGGGCTGGTAGTCACCGGGACAAGTAGGTAGCCCAGCCCTGTGAGATGGGGGTGGCCAAAGGACAGTTTGCAGACTGCTGCTCGGTGTCCTTCTGGGAACATCCCTCTGTTCCATATCCAGGCTGCACGTCCTCCTGCGCTTGAGCTGACCTGGAGCCAGTACAGGGCTTGTCTGAAGCGCCAGCTGCTTGGGCCACAGCCCATAGTGCAGCCCCTGGACACATGGACCTGCCCTTACCCATGGACCGGTTTTGTGGCTGGTGTCTTGGGGGTTCAACTGAGGCTCTCTGCCCTCTTGGGCTCCCCTCACCCTGCTCTGCGGCAGCACAAATGAAGGGCTCCTCCACTGTCTATCGGCAAAGCTGTGAACTGGGACCTTTAAAAACAGCACAGGCACAATGAGAGAGTCCCTGCCCCAGAGAGTCCTTCCCTTCTGCCCAGCACAGCTCAGCCGTAAGCTCCTCTGACCTCAGCATATCCTACCACCAGGTATTGGAGTCCCCATCATGCTGGCTTACGTCTACGGCGTTGTGCCCATTTCCCTGTGCCGGGGTGGGGGCTGTGGAGTCAGCACCGCCAATGGAAAGGGTGTCAAAATCGAATTTGATGAAGATGATGGACCCATCACAGGTAACATAACCGGTGAGACACATGCTGCCCACTGGCTGACCCCCAGCTCTGCCAGCACCCTCGCAGCCGGGCTGTTCCCATGCGCATTCCAATCCCTGTGCTCTTCTTCCCCGCAGTGGCTGATGCCTGGCGAGCCCTGAAGAACCCCAGCATTGGCGAAAGCAGCATCGAGGGGCTCACCAGTGTGCTGAGCACCAGCGGCAGCCCCACCGATGGGCTCAGCGTGATGCAGGGCAACTACAGCGAGACAGCCAGCTTCGCCGCCCTCTCGGGCGGCACCCTGAGTGGTGGGGTCCTCTCAGGAGGCAAGGGGAAGTACAGCAGGTAACTACTAACAGCAAGGGAAGGGTGGTGGCTCCCAAGGCCTGTGCTGGTTGAGCAGGATTGTTTTGGGGAGCTCTCCAGGGCTCTGAGTGATCTTTCTTTGACTTGGGAGTTGTGTCCTAGTATTTCTGTGTTTTGGTCTGGTGTAAATTAACCAGTCCCAGCTGATCAGGCTGCTTCTTGGGCAGTGCTAGGCTGGTTCTTGCAAGGAGGACAGAAGATAAGTTTGTGGTCCCTACTGATCATCTCGAAACTCCAGAGCTGATGCTTCAGGTTAATTGGAAGCAGCACACAGCTGCCTGCCTGACCTGCTTAGAGATCTTCCAGTCCTCTTTTCCCAGCCTAGAGGCTTTGCTGCTGTACGTTCTCCGGTGGCCTGTAGCAGACAGGGTCACTGCTTCCCAAGTCAGGAGGTTACACCCCGGTTTTCCTCTGAATTTGCCTGTGAGTCAGTGTGCTGGGTAACTGGAGACACGTGTTGATACGGCAGCCAGGATGTAATCACGGCTGTGTGTTATATCCATGGAAATCCATTCTTCGCAGGAACTCTGTGAGTCATAGGACAAAACACAACTTCACCTTCGTCACGGAAAACAGAATGGCTTTACCTAAATGGAGCCAAAAATGAGATTGAATGAGAGGAGCCGTTGGGGTTAAACTCTGTCGGGCCGAGCTGCGCCAGCAAGGAGGGCTTCATGCTTTCCCATGACGAGCAGTGACCGGTTGGTGCCCCTGAGGGACCATCTAAGGCATTTCTGAGGAATCCTCTTCTTTCCTGCAGGCTGGAAGTCCAGGCAGATGTCCAGAAAGAGATTTTCCCCAAAGACTCGGTCAGCCTGGGGGCTATCAGTGACAATGCCAGCACTCGAGCCATGGCCGGTTCCATCATCAGCTCCTACAACCCCCAGGACAGGTAGGTGGGCACCTGGTGGTGAGAAGAGTGGGGGTGGTGGGTGTCCTGGAGAAACCCGTGCTCTGCGAGGTGCTGCGGTGGGAGGCAAGATGGCTGCAGCTCCGCTGTAGCTGGCACGTGGATTCATCCTTTTACTTGCACAGGAGGACAACTGAGGACAGTCTGGGGGCAGCTTTTGTGCGTGGTGTGGAGGCTGAGGAGGGGATCTGCAGCCCAGGGCTCTCAAGGTCTGCTCCTGGCTGCTTGCAGGGATGCTGGTGCTTTCCCGGTTTGGTTCCTGGCTCACAGCCTGGGACGATCTTGGCTGCTGTCAGGAGGACTGGGGGGGAGCAGCAAGTGCTGTTGTTTCCCAGGTGCTGCAGAGTGATGAGCAGCATCTTGCTCGTGTTTGGGAAACGTGATCCTCCTGGTACAGTGCCTGGTGGTGACCCAGCCAAACCCGGCAACTGTACCCAGTAATACAAGGGTGCTTGTTTCTGCAGGGAGTGCAATAACATGGAGATCCAGGTGGACATCGAAGCCAAACCAAGTCACTACCAGCTGGCCAGTGGCAGCAGTACAGAGGACTCTCTGCATGTCCACACCCAAATGGCAGAGAATGAGGAGGAGGAAGAGGAAGAGGATGGTGAGCAGGAGCAGCTGTGCAACCACCAAAACTGTGAGCAAAAGGACTGCATTGCCAGCAAAACCTGGGACATCACCCTGGCCCAGCCTGAGAGCATACGGAGCGACCTGGAGAGCTCCGACAGCCAGTCGGACGACGTGCCGGACATTACCTCGGACGAGTGCGACTCCCCCCACTCTCAGACTGCAGCAGCCCGCCCACAGACCCCCAGAGCTAGAGGTGCTGAGAGCCCAAGTGCCCCCCTGAGCCACTGTGCCCAAGCCGAGGGCTGCAGGCTGGACGAGATGGTCAAACTGGAGTGCATCGAAGCCAGAGTATGAGGTGGCCTCCTGTTGAAAAGCACATTCGCTGTTGTTGCATCTTTCGGGGCAGGGTTGTGTCCGTGTTGGCTTCTGTTTGCGATTCTCCGGCTGGTTCCCCAGCCTCACCTCGGGGAGTTGCTGTTTCTTACGTGACAAAAAAGAAAAAGGAAAAAAAAATCCCCCACCTTCTTTTTGGTTTAATTTATTGGTCAAGCTCTGTGAGGTGTGTAAGAGTGTAAATATGTGTGTGTCTGTATGTCTGCAAACATCCTAAGGGACTATTTGAATAAAGACTGGTGTCGTTCGACTCACATCCAGCTCATCCTTTCCGAAGATGTACGGTGAGACCACTGGCTTTACCCTTTGCTCAAGCGTTTGTAAACGCTGCCCTAGCCCAAGGCGTGGGCAAAATGGGGGCATCTCCTCTTCTGTCCCTTGGAAGTGGGGGGTGACAGCCGTGTTCTGTCTGCAGCGGTGATGGGGACAGTGCCTCGGCTGTGCATGGCTGCGGTGGCTGGACCTGCTTTGTCCTGAAGCTGTGGCAGGGAGAGATCTCTCTCGTCGCCGCTCCCTGTGCAGCAGGGCAGGGTGCAGGTTAAAAGAGGAGAAGGATGGGGACTAACACTGTGCTGAGTCAGACTCCCAGCGCTGCTGGGCGTAAGAGATCTGAGGAAGCCGAGGACTTGGCTGGTGGCTCAGGCAGGGTGTTATAATGGTGGGAAGCCAGGAGCCAGCCCCGCACCAAGGCCTTCCCCCGACAAGACCCCCGAG
>NW_010416075.1:424-3703 GCF_000710305.1 Buceros rhinoceros silvestris | reverse complement strand
GGCAGGTTGTTATAATGGTGGGAAGCCAGGAGCCAGCCCTGAACCAAGCCCTTCCCCAGACCAGTCCCCAGAGCCAGGGCCACATCATTGTCCCTGGAATGAAATTGTTGGTGCCTTGTGTCTGCCGTGAGAGCATTGCTTAGCAGGGATCTCCTGTGAGCAAGAGAGGGCTCTCCAAAGCACCCCTAGTACCAGCGGAGCTGGGCTGCTCTTCCTGCAGCCACCTCTGTGAGCTGTTGTCCCCAGCCCTCTGTCTTGGTCTCCTGCAGTCAGTAACTTCCCTGGAAGCTTCATTACAATGATTCCTCCAAACCAGCTCCTCGGAGCCACCTTCTGGGAAGTCGGCACCAGCCCTGACCTCTCTGCTTTTCCCTCTCTGCAGGTTGATCCCCGGTACCTGATGCGTCAGCAGCATCCCCCCTCGAGGGACTGCCCCATTCCCAGCCCCTCACCCCTGGCCTTAGACCCGTGCGGCCAGATCCCAGCCTGCTGCCATCACTGTAGTGGGGACTGGCTTGAGCCGGTGCTTGGGAGGTGGAGATAAGGGGGTGGATGGGGAAGGGGTTGAGGCAGCGTGGCATTGTGTATCGGCATGGCACGGCATGCCACGGCACGGCTGCGGGCTTGGCAGCAAGGAGAGCACAGGGGTGGGGACAGGGCTGTGCCTCCCCTCCTCGGAGGCAGGTGAAGGTGGAGTTACCTCTCAGTTCATCCTGGGGAGCAGGTCTGACTGGAATTGGACTGGCAGTGGAGTGCAGCAGGTGAGAAGCTCTGGTGGTCTGATCCTGGTCCTGCCTGGCAACATGGGCACCCTCATGGATCCAAGGGCTCGGGGCACCCAGGGGCATTGCGGGGCTCTGAGGGCCTGATCCCAACCCGGTGAAGATGTGTCAAGTGGGTGAGTCTGGATCTGGTGTGGTGATCGCGATGGGAGGGTGCCCCGGCCCTGCCTGAGTCTCCAGCACAGCCCTCCTGCAGGAAAACTGAGGCAGGGAGGGAGGGGAGGTGAGGAGCTTGGACAGGGTGAGGGATGGAGCTGCACTGAGCACCTGGGTAATGGTGGTGTGTGAGGAGAGAGTCCCCAGGGTGGGTCCTGAGGGGGGCACAGTCCGGCGGCTGCTGCAGTCACCCCTCACAGTGCCGGCTGCTGCGAGCCAGCGCTGGAGCTGTCTCTTATGGGCAGCTGCTCTCCCCAGAGCTTCCTCAGCACTTTAGGGAGCCCCAGCCACATCAGGACCACCAGTCCCCATGGCCACTAGCCCTGCACCGTCGCCCCTCACAGGCCCGGCGGCTGCGAGCCAGCGCTGGAGCTGTCTCTTATGGGCAGCTGCTCTCCCCAGAGCTTCCTCAGCACTTTAGGGAGCCCCAGCCACATCAGGACCACCAGTCCCCATGGCCACTAGCCCTGCACCGCCACCCTGGTGCCAGGAGAGCTGGCTGGAGCGGTGGTTTGCATACCTGGGCTGCCGATGGCTGCCACCACATCACCTCCTGCCTTGTCAGCCCACCAGCACAGGACACAGTCCTCTGGGGCTGTCCCCAAACACCCCATGCCTGTGCTGAGCGTGATGCAAGGGCGGGAGGGACGGCTCGGTGCTGGCCACCCAGCAACACCCAGCCTCCTTGCCCAGCCCTCCTCTCTCCTCTGTCTCAGGCCACCTCGATCCCAGCAGCCACCAAAGGGTCCTCAAGAAAACAGGCCTCATCCTCCTCATCATCGAGCACCTCAACTTCATCATCGGCGCTGTCGTCCACGGCACCGTTCTCCGCTTCGTAGTTGACCCCTGGGACATCATCTCCCTGCAGTACACCATTGCCAACGCCGCCTCCGTCATCTCCGCGCTGCTGGTACCACTGGGCAGGGGGCAGCAGGGGACAGGGTGGGTGCAGGCTGGATGTGGTGTGGATGCAGGGTGGGCAGATGAGATGCAGGATTGAAACTGCTCTGTCTGCCCTTCTCTGCTCTAGCCTGTCTAGCACAGAACAGGGGCAGTTCAGTGCACAGGGACTTGTTACTAGGTGGAGGCTGGGGGAGATAAAACGCCCCCCGTTACACCAAACTGGCCCGATGAGCTTTCAGGGACAATGTCAATAGGGAAAGGGGACTGATGTCTCTGGGGCAGGTGGGTGCTGCACATTGCTGATCTCCCTACGCTTCCTTGCAGACCATCTCCTGTGGAATAGCTGCCCTCATGCTGTCCCACTACCTCGTCCCCGCCACCCTCGTAAGCACCCGCAGCCCCTCACCCAGCACGCTGTGGCCATCCCACGGACTGAGCACCGCCGGCATGCCCCTCCCTTGGGGATCGTTCCCAGGGCGGGAGCCCGGCTGGGTGGCCGTGCATGGCCCTGGCTCACCGCACTCCCTCTTCTCTCTCCTCCCGTAGAAATGGGTGGTTTTTGCCCTGAGCACCAGCAGCAGCCTGGGCTGCCTGTCCTGCCTGCTGGGAATGGCCGTCTCCATCGGGCTGACGCTGGGCAGTCAGGGGCGGACGCTGCTGGCCCCCTGCACCATCACCCATGTCTCCCGCGAGTGCCCCTTCGACCCCACCCGTGTCTACGTGAGTCCCCAGTGGGCTGTGGGCTGGGGATGGGTGAAGCACGGGGACCTGATGCCCTGTGTCCCCACAGAGCTCCACGCTGTGCCTCTGGGTCATCTCCCTCCTGCTCGATTGACGGAGATTGTCTTCAGTATCCGCTGCCTCCTGCTCACCATCGACCTCCTCTGCCTCAGCCGCCACTGCTGTGGGATGTGCTGCAGGAAGGTGAGTCCTGGACCCTGGGCTCAGCATCCACCTGTTCCCATGCAGGGCTGGGCTCGACCTGGCTGGGCTGGGGGGCTCCAGGACAGGGCTAAGACCTGCCAACCCAAAGGTCTCATAGTCCCAATCTCGTTCTCATCGTGTCTCTGACTTGCAGGTCTCCTTGCAGGCAACCCCTGTGGAGAGCCCCGATCCCAGGCAGTGCCTGGGCTTGCTGAGGCTCGACAATGTGCAAAGTGTCCGGCTCTGAGTGGAGCACATGGGCCAACCCCATGGAAGTGCCCCCGGGCCATGAGAGCTCCACGATGGGACCTGGCTATCAGACAGACATAGTCCCTGGACACCACCAGCCAAGACACGAGCCCATCCCTGTGGCCTCGGGTCTCCTGGGGCTGCAGCAAGGGAGGCAGCTGGGCTGGATCTGGAACCCTCTTTCCCACCACTGACTGCACTGACACAAACTTTATTCCGCAGGTATTAAAAGACCAGAAATGTGTCCCCTCCCCGTGGCCCTCAC
>NW_010416075.1:0-265 GCF_000710305.1 Buceros rhinoceros silvestris | reverse complement strand
GAGCCATGTGGAAGGGGCGGGCCTGGCCCTGCAGCCCTGGCAGTGTGTGCATGCATGGGGGGTGCTGGGGGGCCCTTGAGCCACCAGCTCTATGTCCCCTGGGCCGTGTCCCCATGCCCACCGGAGACACAGTGGTGGCTTAACCACCAGCCTTTCCCACCAGACCAGGTTGTCCTCCTGCTCCGACCCCCCCGTGCTGGGGCCACCGTCCTTGCTCAGGGCACACCCTGCCTCCATCTGTCCCCCAGTTGAACCAGTGCAGGAG
>NW_010416074.1:10351-10569 GCF_000710305.1 Buceros rhinoceros silvestris | reverse complement strand
AGCCTGCGTCCCAGAGAACCCCCCAGGAACGGGGCTCTTCCTCCACGTCCCTGCTCCAGCCGGCTCAGGGATCTCCCAAGAGCCACGTGCTGAAAATGGGAGAAAATGGGAAAGCGCGGACAGTTTTCCTCTCTGAGAACAGGTGTGGGTTCCCAAGCAGCAGATGCAGCGGATGAGGGAAAGGCGCGTCCCCAAGCAGGGCTGCAGGCCACTCGCCC
>NW_010416074.1:9761-9998 GCF_000710305.1 Buceros rhinoceros silvestris | reverse complement strand
CCCCCGCCGCTGGGGTCTGGCCGTCTCCTCTGCGGAGGTGTGGAAGGTGCTGGAAGGCTCTGGGGAGCCCCGGGGGCAGGGGCTGGTGGAGCTGAGCCCCCCACCCTCTCCTGGGCTGTTTCTGTTTGTGCAGTGGTGGGTCCAGGCACTGCCAGGCAGCTGTGGGGTGGCTCTGCCAGGACAGGGTGGCCGTTCCAGGGCTGGCCTCAGCCCCTCAGCAATCCCAGCATGTCCCAG
>NW_010416074.1:8456-9263 GCF_000710305.1 Buceros rhinoceros silvestris | reverse complement strand
GGCAGGGCCAGGGCTCAGGGCGTGCGGGGACGGCTCACGGGACACAGCCCTGCGTGGTACCAGGGTTGTATGATGGGAGTGGGTGCCAGCCGCACCCCAGCTCCCGGCGTCCTCGGGCAGGCCAGGAGGGTTGGAGGCTGTCATGAACAGTGCAGACAGTTTTTGACGGTGGGGTTTTAATTAAAGCAGCAGGAAGGGCTTCCCTTGCAGCCCGGAGTGTGGGCACAGCCCATCTCAGAGAGCAGCCTGACCTGTGACAGGGGGGCAAACCCATTGCACCCAGTACAGCGGCAGCACTGGTGCAGTTACCCGGACTGGAATAGCTCCCGAGACCATGGCAGATGTGGGGGAGGGAAGTACCTGGGAGGGAAGCTGTGGGAAGTACCGGGCGGCTGCCGGGGAGCAGGAGGCTGTGACAGGGTGGCAACCCCATTGCACCCAGTACAGCGGCAGCACTGGTGCAGTTACCCGGACTGGAATAGCTCCCGAGACCATGGCAGATGTGGGGGAGGGAAGTCCCTGGGAGGGAAGCTGTGGGAAGTACCGGGCGGCTGCCGGGGAGCAGGAGGCTGCACGGGTGCCATGCTCAGGGCAGGCTGCTGGTGGGTGCTGGTGGCCACGTTCTCCCACGCTCAAGGGATGCTGCTGCCTGGGATGCAGGGCAGAGCCTGGGCTCCCCGCAGGGACGACAGCCCCTCACAAGGGTCATTCACGTGGCTGAGCACAGACCCCGCTCATCACACCGGTGCCCAGCGGTTTACCTGCCGTCTCCTCTCCCTGCAGGCTGCCTGGCGAGGAGCGAGGCGG
>NW_010416074.1:7185-8325 GCF_000710305.1 Buceros rhinoceros silvestris | reverse complement strand
GGTGGGCCCCACCAGGGTCAACGATGCCGCCGCACCAGCCCGTGGCACAGCCCAGCCCAGTCACACCCTGCACAGCGAGCAGCTGGAGGGACCAGAGCAGCACGGGGTGTCTGCGGTGCTGCCAGGGGGCCCGGTCCTGCAGGTCAACGCCATCCCGCCCGGGGTGCTGGACAAAGCCGAGCTCACCGACTTCTACTGCTGCACCCGCTGCGGGAAGGTGTTTTGGGAAGGGTCCCATTTCGGACGCGTTGTCTCCCAGTTTCAGGATGTTCTTGTTGCCACCGGGGACGAGCAGAGCATCTATGAGCTGAGCTGAGGGGGGACGTGGGGGGTCCGCAGCAGGACAGAGACTGTGGGGACACATCCCCCAGCGAACCTCGGCACATTCTGGGCTGTGGGTTTGTGGTGCGAGGCTGGAAGTGGAGGACTCATCCCAGGGTCTGCTGTGGAGGGGACTGTCACGTCTACACTGAGGGTTCACGACAGCCCAGCGATACGTGGCCTCCCTGAGATCATTAAATCAGTGGTGGCCGGGGAGCAGACCCTTGGCTTTATTTCTGCCTCCCACCAGGCTGGGCACGGCGAGAGGGTGGCAGAGCTCTCCAGAACACCACCCAGGCAGTGCCGACCCCATGGCACCCAGCAGACCCCAGCACCCCAGAGCCCCTCAGCCGGGTCGCTTGTGTTGGGGAGCTGGCAGCTGTGTCCCCAAGAGCAGCAGACGGCACAGAGCATCTCTGGCACCCAAAGCACTCCCAGCCTGTGGACATGTGCCTTGCCACAGCCCGTCCCCAGCGTCCCCTCTGTCCCAGGTCCTGCTCTCCTGGCATTCCTTGAGACGATGCGTGGGCGCAGGTGCTGGGGTCTGGGGGTGCTGAGCACTGCGGGGTGGCCCCAGGAAAACCTCTGGGTGCACCACAATACTCCACAGTGGAGCTGGGGATGCCCCAGAAGAGCCGAACTGGTCCGGGGTTGGGGGGTGGATCCTACCAGTGCCAAGGCTGCTTGATGGGGCCATCAAGCCTTGCCCAGCACACGGGGCTCTGCGAGGTGTGTCCGGGAGTGGCAGTGGAGTGTGTGGCCCCACCATCACCAGGAGCACTGGCAGGGCCGGCCCCGGGTCAAGAGAGGCCGGCGCGG
>NW_010416074.1:6428-7009 GCF_000710305.1 Buceros rhinoceros silvestris | reverse complement strand
GTGGGCCCTGCCGCTCTGGTGCTGCCGTCCAACGTCTCCCAGCCCAGGAGGAGGCTTGACCTGCTCCACCCTGCAGCCAAGGAGCGTTTGCAGAGCTGCTGCTCTAACCCGGTTCACTGCCAGGCCTGTGCCATTGCTAAGAGGGCCCCAGGGGCTCTTGGCTGGAGCGTGGCATTTGTGGGCCAGGGGAACGCCTGCCTGGGCAGCTGATACTGCAGTGCGAGACCCGCGTTACCCTCCCAGCGCTCCTGGCCATGCAGTGCCGGGTGTCCTTACCCCCTTGGGGCTTCTCACCCCCCAGCTCAGCCCTTCAGCAGAAAAAACCCTTTTTCCCCTTAAATATCCCCCTTTCCATGAGCTCCTGCCTGGGCGTTAGTGCCCGTGACCCCACAAGGAGACCGTGGCTGCTCTGTGCCCGTCTCTGCTCCCCAGCAGTCCCTGCTGAGTCCTGGCCGTGGGCACAAACCGCTGGTGACACTTTGCGTGGTCACATCGTGCCATTTTGTCCTGAGTTGCATCAGGGGACGGCAGAGGACCCCTGCGCCCACCCTGCTGACCCCACCTCCCTCACAGACCTGACG
>NW_010416074.1:3730-5748 GCF_000710305.1 Buceros rhinoceros silvestris | reverse complement strand
GTGCTCGTGCACCAGCGAGTCGCCCCAGCCCCGGCCACCGCTCTGCCTGCGGAGCAACGGCCGTGCTGCCCTGCAGTGCTTGGGGGGGTTCTGGCACTGGCTGCTGCACGTTGGCCCTAAATCCACTTTTTCTCTCCTGCTGGTCTGGTTTTGGGGGTCTCAGAGCGAAGCCTCCTGGAGATGCCCCAGCCAGAGATGTCCTTGCCCGGCACCGTGCAGCCCCTACACACGGGAGTCGGGGACCACGTCTCCTGCTGCCAAGGCTTCGGCTACGGGGGGATGCTGGGACTGGGGGGATTGCCCTGCGGAATCGCCTCCTCCCCCCTGCCTGTGGTGGAGGGCTGGCAGACAGCCACAGCCAGGGACGGCCACGTCTGTCCCCTCTAATCCCCTGGCCCCAGGGTGGGCTCTCGCCCAGGGAGCCCCTGCAGCCTTCCCCAGGGGCTGTGGCCCTTCACCTGCTCAGGCCACTTGGTGCAAGGCGAAAACTTCCTCCCCATCACTTTCATCATCTCTCTAGGTTTGCCCTGGAGGTGGCCACTTCCTCCAGGGATGGGCAGGAGAAAAAGAGGGATTTTCCCACTTGGCTGGAGGCTCCTGGGGCTGAACACATCTTCCTGCACACACACTGATACCTCCAGCTGAGAGGATTATTTCTCCTAATGGGATTAAAATGTCTTCTGCCGATCTTGCCCTTGATGGCCATCATTTTTCCATCAGCTCTTTCCTTTTCCCTCCTCAATTCTACATTTTTTCCAAGTAACCTGCAGGAGTTGTGCTTCATGTCCTGGTTCTCCAGCCCTGCGCTTTTTCTTGGTGTTAATGAGTTTTTCTTAATTTCCTTTTTATCTATAAAGGGAATCCCTCTTTGCTTTACCCCCAGGTCACTTTTACCGTGTTTGTGGTAGGACATTTTGGGGCCAGACGGTGACAGTGGAGGAGAAACTGTGTCCTGCCAAACCGGCATCATTAAATGTACCCGGCTGGTGCACGGGCATCGCTTGTGGGGCTCCTGGTGCTGGAAAACTGGTACGTGGAGGGACCAAACACCCGCTTCGTGTGTGATGATACAGTTGGTTGGAGACACAGACCCTGGTTGTACGTGCCCTGGGCCAACCTCCCCAGCTTTGGGCCACAGGTCCCTTGTCCTGGGCCCTGCGGGTGAGCTCCAGTATTGAATCCCGTGCTGGTGCAGGGCTCTGGCACGAGGAAATGGCACCTGTGGTAACAGGTTTTCTGCCTCTACATCGTGGGGAGATGTTTAAAAATTGTCCCCTACTCCCAGTGGCAGCATCAGAAGCAAGAGCCTTCCTTCTGATCTGCCTCCAGCCAGAGTCCTCTGGAGTGGTGACAGGGCCGTGGCCTTGCTTGGACACGGACATGCTTGGACAGAGATGCTTCCAGTGTGCCAGCGGCAGTCTCGGCACTGTGGACCATAGCATGTGTCTTCTCACCCATCAGTGTCACCAGCTCTGAAGGTCTCCACCCCTGCCTGGCCCTGCGCAGGGGCAGGAAGGCTGCCTGAGGCTGCCAGGACAGTTGTCTCCTTTAAGCCCTTCCCAGAGCCGTCCGGTGTCTGGCTGGGTGGCAGGACACTGGCAGAAAGGGGCACATGGGCTCCTGTTGAGGCACCCTCAGCACCCACCTGGGACATCTGCTGCCCCGTGGCTGCAGGGTGCTGTATATGGTCCCTGAGGGCGTCCTGCGCCTCTCAGCCTTGGGCTGGTGCTCTGGCTCTGAGGGGTTTCCCGGTGTGTCCCGGTGACCTGCTCAAGGCTTGGAAGCGTCTTGTCCCCCTGTGGTCACCCACCTCTGGTGCCAGCACCTTCGATGCTCAGCAAAACAGTCATCAGCTCCTCCAGTGTACGAGGACTCTGCGAAGGCTCCTGGCTTATGCCTCGCCACATCCTTGCGGGCAACCAGATGCCCAACTCCCCTGGAGCAGCACGTGGGGACCCTAAAGCGTGTCCTTTAGAGCAGAGTGAGGAGGAGGCTCATGCTTTGCCACAGCAGCCCCT
>NW_010416074.1:2856-3453 GCF_000710305.1 Buceros rhinoceros silvestris | reverse complement strand
CGACGCGGCGCCCTGCCACTGCCGGCCCCCGCGGTGAGCAATGCTGCCTTGTGCCGAGAGATGAAGCTGTCCAGACCCCGTTCGGGGGAAGCTTCTGAGTCACCCCAACATCTGAGTCATCCCGCAGCGGAGGCCAGAGCTGCAGCCTCCCAGACAAGGCTTCCAGCCAGCCCGGGGGCATTGCTGGGCTCTGCTCAGGGTTTCTCAGAGCAGAGGTGTCTTGTCGGGCTGCCTCTGCCTTCACTGCAGAGCAGAGCTGGCAGTGGGGACAGGGGGACACGCTGCCCCTGCCCCTCACCCAGGGGGCAGCTCCTGGCCACACAGCTGCCAGGAATGGCCCTTCCCCTGCTGGCAGCTGGTGGCGGTGCTGGGGCAGGCTCACCACGTGGGACTTGCTTGAGGAGAAGCCAAGGCAGAGAGCGGCAGGTCCTGTGTGCCTGTGGGCATGGCACAAAACCAGCTCCCGAAGGGCTCATCCAGCTCCGGGGGAGGAGGGCAGCGGCTGAGCCCCAGCCCAGCACCTCTCCCTTCCGCTGCCCATGGGAGGTGATGCCCAGGTGGGATCTGTGCAGCCACGGACCCAGGCAGCATCCAACT
>NW_010416074.1:1914-2778 GCF_000710305.1 Buceros rhinoceros silvestris | reverse complement strand
CAAGCCCAGCACGTCTCCCTTCCGCTGCCCATGGGAGGTGATGCCCGGGTGGGATCTGGGCAGCCACGGACACAGGCAGCATCCAACTGCATGTCGGACCGGCCTTGAGCAGCATCCAGGGAGTAATAAATTGTCCGGGTTCGAGTGGTGGTTACGGATCAAAGGGAATTAAACCAGCTTTTCAGTCAGCCTGCAGTGTTGTCCCCTATCTGGCTCCTTTAAAAAAACCACAATTAAACCCCCCCACTGCCCGAGCCACGCTAATGTTTAACATTTATTAGGGCCGTAACGAGCCCTCGGCGGTTTGTGGAGCCGTTTGATCAGCTCCTGCGGGCCCAGGGTGGGCAGCGCCAAGAGCCCTTCGACCCCCAGGTCACTGTCCCTGCGCCCAGTGCCTGCAAGATGTGATCACGGAGCAACCCGGCGAGAAACCGGCACCGGAGAAGGGTTTGATCTCTGCTTTGTCACGGCAGCCCGAGTGAGACCCGGCTGAGCAGCACCTCTCAGCCCTGAGGAATCGCCCGCTGCATCGGATGTCGGGCGGGTTCCTCTCCGCGCCCTGTGTACTCCTCACACATCCTTCGGACTTTGATGGGGACAAGGTGTTTGACGCTGGGGCCGGCTTTAGTTTACACAGGAACGTATCAACATTGTTCCTCATCAGGCTGGAATGTGCTTCCCTCCCGTCTCCCCCACCTTATCCCCATCCCCTTCCGAGCAAACTTCCTTCCTCCCGTAATCTGGAGCGGAAACCTCGCTGCATATTTGACCAGCTCTGAGAAATCAGCTCGGTTTTCCCTGGCGTGACTTTGTGCCTTGAACTAGGGCTGGGCAGTCCCTGAGGCAGCCCTGAGGCAAGGCAAG
>NW_010416074.1:1208-1654 GCF_000710305.1 Buceros rhinoceros silvestris | reverse complement strand
GCCGGGGGCTGCTGCAGCCTCAAGCCCTTGTGCTGCCCCACACCGCAGAAACGTGGCTCCCATGGGCTGGGGTCGCTTCTCCCGCCAGGGGTAGGAGAGGAGAGAGGTGCCGGTGCCGCGTGAGGAGGGAGGTTTGCACCGAGAGGATGTTTGATCCCTGGGAAATAGCCCGGGACCGGACCCTTCCCATCAGCCTGCCAATGCGGGGCATGACTCAGGCACACGAGCTTCGCCCACTGTGCCTCAACATGTGTCCCGTGGCGGGGTGCAGCTGTGTCACCACCCCAGACTGCCTCCAGCCCGGGGATGTCCCCACAGAGCGGTCACCCACAGCCCAGGCCAGTCTCAGTGGGCCGTGCTATGTCTCCTGGGGGAGCCATGCAGTGGGAGCAGTGGGGCAGCGTACCGACACCCCCACAGACGCCGCGAACGAGGGCACCAGCACC
>NW_010416074.1:542-894 GCF_000710305.1 Buceros rhinoceros silvestris | reverse complement strand
GATGCCGTGTGGGCAGGACACGGCATCATCGCGAGCCAGGGCAGGTCGGTACCCGCGCACTTGGCTGCAGCAGGAGCATCAGCCAAGGCGGTGCTGCGGGGGGGCCCAGCAGCACCGGGACACCAGCACAGCTGGAGAGCCCTGCCTGCGGCACCGGGCGGGAGCACTCCAGCTCTGAGGCTGTCACAGTTGGTGGCGTTTTGGCTGAGCAGCATTTTCCCGCTGTCAGGTACGGAGGCGATAAGCTATATCAGAAGAGGTGCAGCAGAAGGACTGGTAACGCAGGGCACTGGAGCGATGAAAGGCCGAGCTGCAGCACAACAGCCCCACCGCACAGCCTGGCACCATGTCA
>NW_010416074.1:0-336 GCF_000710305.1 Buceros rhinoceros silvestris | reverse complement strand
GCCCCCTGCCTGCATCCCCCTGCCCCTAGGACAGTGACCATGCGCAGGGTTATGACCATGCTTGAGTCTCGCCCAAGTTTTAAACCTCGTTTGTCGCAGGCTGGGAGGGCGAGAACACACAGAGCAGCATCCGTGGTGGCATCGAAGGGGCAGACCCCAGTGGTGGCACCCCGGGTGCTGGTGTCCCCAGGAGGAGTGGGGATGCCGGAGCCTCCCCTTGTGCCCAGGGCTTCCCCAGAACACCCCTGAGAGTTCTGCTCGCAGCGTGTTGCTCCCTGCGGAGGACCCGGGGTACCTGCACACGTGTCCTCGCTGCACGGGCGAGAGGTTGCTCTC
>NW_010416073.1:6811-7458 GCF_000710305.1 Buceros rhinoceros silvestris | reverse complement strand
AATAATAATAATAAAAATAATAGTATCTTTTCTTTATAAAAAACCCCAGAGAAACGTATTAAAATAATCTTTTCTCCAACTGTTAATGTCACAAAATCCCATCTGCTTTGCAAGAGGCCACAGGTAATTTATCATTCTAGTGTTTAAACAGCTAATAGTTTATTCCACTTAGGCAATCTGCTCCCTCCAGCATCCCTCATCCCCCCAAGGAGGAAATCAAGGCGCGATATATTTTGGGTTCTAACAAAAGGAAACCTGTGCAGGCAGGTTTGTCAGCCCCTACGAATTCCAGTTGATTTACACCCCTGACCGAAATATAGACAATTTCTGCTGCCCTGAGAGCTGCGTGCCTCGAAAAGCCACATCTTGGGAGCAAACAGCAGCCGAACTCCCCGAAATTTTGCCTCAAGTGGGAAAAAGTTGGTGCTACCTGCAGCTCAGGCAAATTAGGAATTAAATCACCATAGCACCAGGGTTTGCATGAAAATCCCTCTTCCCCACTCAGCCCAGGAAGCTGTCAGGTTAATAGCGGTTTTATTCAGGGTGGGAGAAATAGTCTTTCATGGCTTTTGAAAGCAATTTTGCTCAGCAGCTATGCTTGTGCCCGGAGGAGGCGTTCCCAAAAGGAAATGAAGTTTGCCAAGCCT
>NW_010416073.1:1598-6683 GCF_000710305.1 Buceros rhinoceros silvestris | reverse complement strand
AAAGCCTCTGGAGTGGCTGCTGGCAGGGGAAGGCAGGAGTCAGGGCAGCGTGGCACCTCCCGGCAGCACTGGTGAGGATTCATGGGGCTCACTGGGAGCAGAGGGGACACAAGCATCCCAGCCCCACCATTGCCTCCTGGCTGCAGGACCAGCTGCAGGACTGCTCAAACTGGGACCCTTGGTAGCCATACATCGTTCCCAGCAGCCCGGGATCGAACAAGGTGCCCAGAAGGGATGCAGGAGCTCAGGGCTTTCTCCTGCTCCAGCGTTACCCCGGGGTGACCACCCCAAATCTTTTCCCCCCAACAACCCCTGCTTCCCGTCCTCCCTCCTCTGCTTTTTAACCGTGAGCATTTCCAGGAACAGGGTGTTTCACTGTCCCGGCCTCACTGAGCGTAACAGAGACCTCATCTCAGCCGGGAACACAAATATTTTCTTAACCACCTCGAACTGAGCCCAAATAGGATCTTTATCATAAACCCAGTGACATATTCCAGAACGGGAGGTCTCCATTGCAGAGGAGTTATTCTGGCACAAATGGGAGGCCAGCCCAGCCCTTCAGTGTGGCACTTCATAGCACAAGAAGAGGTTTACACCAAGCTTTACTCCAGCCCTAATGTATTTTGCTGTAGAGGTGAAGCTGCCAGCAGAGCCCCCTGCCCCATCACCTCTGATGTCCAAGGGTTCTTGGTGATGCATGGAGGGAGGCTTGGAGTACCCAGGCTTTACCTGAGTCCCAGCAGTAACCTTGGGAGGATTAAACCCTCCTTCCTCAGGGCTGAATCCCCCTTTCCAAAAGATCAATTTAAAAACGATGGATCACAGCTTTGTCTGCAACTGGCTTCCCCCTCTTCTCTGACCCTTTCTGGTGTCATACTGAGAAAACCAACAAGATGACATGAAATTTTAAAGCATGAAACACCTGAGGCAGGGCCTTATTTCTCAGCTGGTCAATTGTTGAAAGCTGAAACAATCCTAGCAAGCTTCTCCTATAGCCTCAGCCCTTGACGATGCTCTCCCACACTTGACCTCCAACCCCAGCCAGTTCTTGTGCCAGCTCCAGCTACGATGATGCTTTTTTGTAGCACTCTGGCTCCCAGAGACGTGATATAATTCCAGAGGAATGCACTCTGGGATGAACACCATAAGCCAGGCCAGTCAAAAACATTAAGAGGTGCAACATGGGGAGAGGAAACCTCTTAGCCACAATGGACGTGACTTTGGTTTTAACTGGTTTTAACTTGTTTTCACTTGGTTTTAACTGTTAATATTATGGCTCAGCCATATCATCATGCCTGGCTGGGAAATGCCTCGTGCCATGTGTCTCTCTGGGATGGCATAATCCACATCCCACCCCAGGAGAGCACAAGTTACAAGCCTCACCGGTGGCTGTTTGGTCCATGAGGAAAAGGTGTGATGTCCATGGATGTACCTCCCCATCCCTGCCCTGGTTTGCTTTCAACCATCCTGGTGCACTGGCCTGAGCTGCAGAAGGTCATGCTGCATGGATGGACATGGATGGGTTCCCCTGGAGAGGATGAGCTGGGCAGGGGGAAGGAAGGAAGAGAGAGGAGGGATGGTGCCAGTGGAAGATGATACATCCCAGGGTGATGCTTCTGCCGTGAGACATGGCCCACCAGGAGCGAATAGGTCAAAGCAGCCCCATCATCCTGTATCTCTAAGGGCTTTCCAGCTCTCTCCTTGAAAGACAGGTGGCTGCAAATCAGCAGTCCAAACGCTGCCTCCAAGGGTGTGCCTTGGTCGCAGTGCTCTGCCTGGCTTTAGCAAGCAGAGGCAGGTGGCACTGGCCAAAATCACATGAAAAGCAGAGGGAAAAGATATTCACCCCTGTGGGACTCTGGTTGGGCAACACCTCCAGCCCTGGCAGAGGATTTCAAGAGGATCCCATGCGGGTTTAGCTCTCTGAAAGGCAGCAGCTCTCAACCTCCCTTCTCCTAGGAGCCCTGTGGAGCTGCTGGCTTCAATAAGGGAGGGCAAAATGGGGAGGCAACATTAGGCTGGGTGTCCTTTGATGCTGCCCCAGCCAGCCCAGGGCTTCTTTGTGGGTTTTTTTTTTTTTTTTTGCACAATAATCTCCAGTTCTCTTTGCTGCCTGTGGCTCCCAGTGTGCAGCTGCAGACCCTCCACCAAGGAGATAATAAATACAATCCTGGCCATTATTGTTGCAAACAGCACAGCTGGAGGCTCCCATCTCATTCCCCTCCCAGGCTTTCTTTCACCCCACCCCCCCAATAATTCATGCAACATGACTCTGCGAACAATGAACGCCAGAGAAACTGCTTGGTAGAGCGTCAGCCAGGGCTTCAGGAGGTGCCCCCACCCTGGCGAAGCGCATGAGATGTTTGCTACGCCCAGCGGGTCTCCTGTAAGATTTGGGAAGGGGGTATTTGGGGAGGGGAAGGAGGTCTGGGTAAAGCTGACAAAGGGTTTAGCAGCAGGGTATTGTCCCCACCGCAGTTCCAGCCGAGATGATGCTTCACTGCCCCCAGTGACGTGGTGTTCTGGCTTTTCCTTCGCATTTTGCCTCCCCTCCCTGGCCCAGGATCCTCCAGTCACTCTTGGCTGCTGCAAGGTCTGGACAGAGGAGTCATCTAAAGTAGGCTGGGAGAGCCACCTTCCCAGCAGAACCCATTTCTCACCACTCAATTTACCACAAGTGCCCATTCATGTGCCTCAGTTTCCCCCGATGCTTTAAAGATGGCTAACCCCAGGGCCCAGAGGTGTTCCTTTCTGTGTGGGGATGGGAGTACCATATTCAGGTTCAAATCCCACCAGTTTAACTGGGAACGGAGCACAAGCCAAGGCTCCTGGGTCTCACCCCATGCAGAAACCCCCAGGGAATGCCACCATTACCACAACTGCTCCAGTGACCTCATGCATCATGTTCACTTCCTGCTTTGCCTGGACACTCTGGGGACACCAACCCTGGCTCTGCAAAATGGGTAGCCATGCTGGGGGACGAGGAAGGGCACATCTGGGGAGGTGGTTGTGGTGGAGAATTATCTAAGCACCTCTCAAATCAGTATTCACAGACTCTAAAGCATGGCTGCAGTCTTGGTGGCTGCCAACAGCAGGCCCATCTCTCCAGGAACCTCCACCCACCCTTGCTCACCTCCCCAGGCTCCATTCCATCCCCTTGTTTTTGCTGCAGCTCTGTGACACTGCTGACATGGAGATGCTGCAAGTCACCCTGGATGCACAAAAACCATCTTCCTTTACCATTTAACCCTGTATTAAGCCACCTCCTAACACAATTTGACCTGGTTTCACCGACTGGCAGAGTAAGACATCCCAAATTACAGCACCCTCATACATGTCTTCTGTATGGACTACATGGTGCTGGCCCCTTGCCCCCAAAGCCATGGGAGGGCATCATGCACCATGCTGTGAACACAGAAGATAAGGAGATCACCATGGGGTATTTGGGGACAGCCCAGAAGAGCAATGTGCATGACACTGGCCAGGTTCAGAGTTACTTGCGTCCTGGGTAGATACACGGGCTGCGCCTTGGCTGGGAACTGAGCCTTTTTACTGAGATTAAAGGACTTTGGAGGAAGAGTCTCCTCCACCCTGCTGTCTGAAACAGCGTTGCCATGCTCCCTGCTACAGACATCTCATTCTCAAGGGTGAGAGGAAAAGGGTGATTTTGGGATTCAGCAATGTGTCCTGCCCCACTTGAAGAGCACTTCAGACATGATGGGGGTGAGGTTTGACCTATCTGGTTTGGCCCATCAGCCACACCAGGGCTTTGCCTTTAATTCTCAGCGTTTCCTAACTATTCAAAGTCAAAAAAACCACGGTCCTTTCTTTCCCCACCCCTGAGCTTGAGCTACTGGGCATGAAGCAGGGAAAACGAGAGGAGTCAGCATCAGACACACAGACAGCAAAAAAGAAGCAGGAGCAGGGAAACAGGGAGGAAAAGAAACCCCACAGATGCCGGCACTTGGACCTTACAAGCAGCACATGGCCCTCCACTCAGCTACGACAAAGATAAAGCACTTTTTTCCCAGTTTGCCGCTGCTCCAACAGGCAGGTTTCCAGCCTGGTTAATGCAACTCAGGAATGTCCCATGCAAAGGCAGCCAGGTTAGTTTAATCTCTTGCAGCGTCTGCAGGCGGGGGGTGGGGGGAAGCTGGGGTGGTTCTCAGAGCACATATTTCCTACTCTTCCGCTCTGCATCTCAAATAATCCCAAGAGGGAAAAATGGAAACTCCCAGGAAATTAAAAAAACAAAAAATTGTGATACAAACAAAAATGTCAGGACTCCCCTGTAACAAACGGCTGAGCCATTCATACACTCCCCTTAACAGGTCCAGGTGCCAAGTTTTAAGACAAGAAATGGCTTGCTCAGACCAGCCTTTATCTCTTCCCAGCCCTCAACATCTCCGTGTTCGGAAGTTTCTTTTGATAGCCTGCCAGGCAGCCAGCGCTGCAGCTACCGCGCACAGCCCAGGGGTCAGGAGGGCTGCCGGACAAGGATGCCTCCTCTTATCCCACCCTCCTGCCTCTGCTTCTCCCCCCAGCTGACAAGTAGAGGGAGAAGAGACTGAAAAAGGAGAAACCCCATTAGGGATGGAGGGAAAACTCTAAACCCCCGTAAGACAGTGGCTCACCTTTCTTTTCCCGGCTCTGTCTTGCACTGGGGTGGCACAAACCGCTGTTCCCTGCGGGGCTGGGGGAGCACAGGATGCTTTTTCCTATATCTAAAATAAAAAAAGAAAAATACTTTTGCATGGGTTTTGTTTTACAGCTCTTTTCACCCAATTTCCTCCCTGCCATTCAACACTGTTTTACTCCTTGCACTCAGTCTTAAAGATCTGGGGTGCAGGAGACCCTTACCCAAATCCTGCAGCTTTCCCTGCCAGTCCACCTCGCCGTCATAAATTAATGTCCCCTAGGATGTCTGTCACGTCCTAGTTCCCTCCAGGCATTCTGTAATTGCTCCCCACTACCTCTGCCAGCAGCTGCTCAAATTCATTCACAAACCAGCAGCGTCCCCCCCGCAGCACGCCCACTCCAAGATGCCGCAAGGGAAAACCCGTCCGGGTGCTGCCACCCAACCTC
>NW_010416073.1:650-1474 GCF_000710305.1 Buceros rhinoceros silvestris | reverse complement strand
GGGTGCTGCCACCCAACCTCCTGCCGATACCGAGCATTGCTCACCCCACACACCAACCGCCTCCAGCAAGCAACCCGCGTTGGAGCGGAGACGGGCGACTACTGAGCACAGGTCACGGCCTCACAGGGCCATTTATTACCCACATGTGAGCAAGCACCTCCCATGTCCTCTCTAGACAGGGACTGGTGTGAGCAAGCCCCTCCCATTTCCTCTCTAGACGGGGACTGGCTTGTGAAAGGACACGAGCCGTGCCCCACTCCAGCATGATGGCAGGCTCTAATCCACCTTTGCAGTGCCCAGCTGCCAACATCGAGCCACATATAGACTGCAAATTCTCCCAGGGACATACCGGGCTCCCTCCAGTCTTTTCAGCATCTAACACATCCAGCGTGCTCCTTGTTCCCAGAGGGATCGGTGAGGCGTTGGTCTAACCCTGCCTTTCCCCAGCGACTCGTCTCCCGGTGTTCACTCTGCTCCCACTGCTGTGATAAAGCCCCAGGGGCGATCAATGCCGTATTTCAGCGCAATGCCAGCGATCAGCACGGGCTGCTCTCTGCAGAGCAATGACACAGTGTCCACCCAGACAAGTTTCCTACTGTAACTTCGGTGAATGCGGTTATTCAGGCTCATGGCAGCTGATTTATCATGGCAGACACATGGGGGAAGAAATCTTTCGACTGGGGAGACTGGAGGCTCCTCACCCAGCTGAAGAGATGCACACCGTGAGCTCGGCACCACAGCTCGCTGTGCTCTCATCACTGTGCTCGAATGCCTTCGCTGCCACCGAGTTACGTTAGTTAGCTAACCGCAATGGGGAGCGTCGG
>NW_010416073.1:0-522 GCF_000710305.1 Buceros rhinoceros silvestris | reverse complement strand
GGGCAATGCCCCTCCCCCAGCGACACAAGCCGCCAATTCCATCCTCTTGCTTTCCTCCCAGCCTTCCAAAATCCCAAGCAGAGGAGCGAAGTTGATGGACCCTTTTGTTTCCCGAGAGCTGGCACGTGTTGTGGTTTACTGGGCTAATAAATCTGTCCTGCTCGGTGCCTTTTAATGACTGCGGCATTAATAACAAGTTTCCATGGAGCTGCTTAAAAGTTTACAGGGTGTGTGCGTTATCAGGGGAACCCCGTGTTTTCTGACCTCCTGCTTCAAAAGTCACAACCAGCTGCTTTGTTTGCTTTTTTTCCCTTTTTTCTTTTTCTTTTTTTTTTTTTTCAATAAGAGAACAAAAAAATTCTGGTCTGCTTCCTCTCCCTTCCTCCCCGTTCCCCACCAAACACATCTTCCCCCCATCTTAATCCATTTACAGGCATGGGAAATTCCCAGGCAGGGAGCTTTGCCCTGCCTTTATCTCTGCAACCCTGGGAAGAAGACACACACACACCCCCCCCCCGCACC
>NW_010416072.1:45454-61322 GCF_000710305.1 Buceros rhinoceros silvestris | reverse complement strand
GGGGAAGAGGAGGACCGCGGGGATATCGGTCCTGGTGCCAACCTCGGTGACCCCGACATCGTCAAGTCCCCCAGCGACCCTAAGCAGTACCGGTGAGCGCTGGCGGCATGGAGCCTCTCCCCGGAGGCTCGGGAAGGCTTAAAGGGGGGTCGGAGGACAACGAGCCTCTGCCGTTGAGGCAGCCCCCGGCTGGTCTCTGGTGTGGGATGGGGCCTCTTCTCCCTGTGTGTCCACGGAAAACCAGCCCCAGCCGGCGGGAGGGGCCGGGTGCCGGCTTGACCCCTGTGCCGGGCGCGCCGGCATGGCAGTAACTTCAGGTGCTTGAAGTCGGGCTCGTCTTGGTGACTAGGGGAGTTAGTGGCCCCTCAGTGCAATCTGGAGGCGGGGTGTGTTTGTTCAGAAGACAAGACCGTTTGTGTACAGTGATAGGCTTGGGACTTGTATAAAAAAAAACAAACAGCGCTCGTTCAAGGGCTCTGCTGTGTCGCTACTGTTTCAAGGCACAGCGATACTGAGTTGTTAGTTTGCAGCCCTAGTCCAGGCAGCTCCGTTCTGAAAACATTGAACTGAAGCGTGGAAGGTGTTTGAAGTGTTACAGAGCAGACACCAACTTTAAAACAGCCTGTTACTCTTCTCAGTTTAGATGAGCTATCAGATTTTAACACAAGTGCCGTTTTGCCTGTGTTTTCATTTGTGTATTTCTGAGTGCTACCCCTGAAAGTGCAGAAAAAGATGACCTTCCCTGAGCACAGCCCACAGCATCTGTGGCCTTCTTGAAGTGTGAGACTTGGCTGCGGACACCAGCAGAGACTGAACTCTTTGGATGCTGTAAGGCAGTCATTCTTGAAGGGATGCTAGTATAACTTCTTTCTGTTAGGCAGGAGATTATTTCAACCCTTGTTAAAGGTGCTTTTTTTATCTTTACTCTTCAGGATGTCTAATCTGTGCAGCCAGTCAAGAATCTGCCTAAGCCTGGAACTGAATTTTGGACTTGCAGTGACATTGGCTGGCAGGGAGATTCCTTGCTGGCTGTGCCCATTGGCTTAGGGAGAAACTTACTCCCTCCCTTCTTGCCCTACTTCCTTGCCACTTTCTCTGGATCTCTGCCTGCCTGCCTCCCCTGCTGGCGTTCTTACTCATGCTGCTTTGCAGGAGGCTTGTCTTCCTGCAAAGTTCACAGTTACAGGTGCTGTCAGCTTAGGAAACTTCTGTCTTTGCTGCCTGAAACAGCACAGTGGTGAAGCTTGCGAAATCCTGTAAGACTGTCACTGGCTATCTATTTTGAGGCTCAGGAATCTCCTCTGAGAACTGGAGAGTGTTTGCTCACAGAGTAAGATAAACTCATACCAAAATCCTCCAGAAATCCTAGTGTCTGTGCTTAACAAATTTTTTCAGTTGGAAGCAGAGTCCCATCTTTTCAGGCTGGTCTCCGCGTGTGGGAAGTGAGCCTTTTATCCTTAGGAAGGAGGATGTCAGTATGGCTGAAAGTAAAGCACGCACCTGCGTCTGCTGACTATATACCAAACCTCCTAAAGAAGTGTAATGGCAGGTGATCTGATGTTGTATAGATATACAGTCTGCCCTCTGTTCATGCATCAGTGCAGACCAGCACCGTGGGCTTAGTGTGTCCGGCTGGTGACATCAGTCTTAACTCTGTGGGAAATTTGTATTTTATCTTCTCGAATACAGTGATCTTCAAAACAAGAGAGTCCTGACAGAGATTGCAGAATGTATTTTCAAAAGTAAGTTTGTAGGGACAAAAGTTACCGTCATAATGGAAGTGGGTTTTGCTTGTTGGAGCTATGAGTGAGTAGTTATCTTTACAAAAACATACGTTTTATTAAATTTCATCCTTATATGAAATTTCATGGGCTTGTACTGCTTGGTTTGGGTAATTTGGGAAACAAAACCATCTAAGTGTTTACCATGCATTGATGAGTGTTTCAGTATTTACTTAACTGCTAAACAATTGTCATTGGTACAATAAAAAATTCGATGTGAGAACAATTCCATTCAAACTTGTCCAGGATGTTTAAACAGTGTCTTTAAGAATTTGAATTCTGTTTCATATTTAAGCCTGATTTGTGTCAATACCAGTACAGCTCTTCAAAAAAGCGATTGAGCTATGCTTGCTTCTGTTGCTACGTTATGTGATTGCATATTTTGTGCTGTATTTTGCATGCTAATTGATACTCATGTATTGATTACACTGGTCCTTCTCCGTTAGTCTGAACCGTGGAAAAAGTAAAGAACACCTATGTCGCTTGGTGCCTCTGCTCTGTATAACTGTGTAAACTGTTCTAGATTCTCCTAAAGTGAAATCTGATAGCCTTCAACAGCAGCTTAGTTCAATTGTTGCCTTGCTGCTGGGTGTTTTCTGTGCTAGTACATAACAGCCGCAAGCCTGCAGATGAGTAATGTAAAGTCAGTGTCATCCATAATGGAGGTATGGAGAAGGGATCAAGAGCTACAGGAGACACCTGGGTAAACAGCTTTATGGCAAATCATTCTTCTGGAAGAATAGCACTGTTCTGGTCTCTGCTTTCCGTAGCTATTGATCGCTGGGAGGCCTTTATGGGCCACGAAAACCTGAAGACGACAGTTGGGTGCAGAGGTGAAGATGATGGTGGCTGTGCTTATGTGCTGTAGCAGCAATTACTTGTCACTCTCTGGGGCTTTTGCTCTGAGCTCCCCAGAATCTAAAGCACCCGAATGTACAGTATATCTTATATTTTTAGGACCCCTGTATGCATTCAGAAGTGCCACAGCTGCATAATGCAACATATATGTACAATGGAGACGGGCTTTCAGAATGTCTGGATGGAGAACTTGGTACCCAGGCGTTAATGTGGATCTAGAACTGTCTGTTCCTCCTGCAGTTAGTCATAGCATCTCTGCAAGTTAGACACTATGTGCTGTAGTTTGAACGAGCAAAAATGTGCTTGTGCATTTGCTTGGAACAAATCTGTACTGCTCAGCAGCCCTGCAGCAAGCAGAACGGGTGTGTTCATGATTATGAAACCCTGATCCAGAGTAAGTACCCTCAGTTCCCGTTGGATGAGTGTCACCATTCATAAACCTAACATAGCTATTAAACATTTGTTCTTAGCCTTTTTCATAGACTTGGTAGTCTAAGAAGTGTGGTTTTTCCTCTGCCTCAGAACTGCCTAACTGTTGTCTCAATACCCTCTTTACCCCTTTCCTCCAAATAAAGACCCATGAAATTCAATTGGGAGAGAAGCACTCTGAGTAATTTGTTTGCAGAGCTATAGCAGCGGACCTGCAGCTGTAGTAAAAAGCAAAACTTACACTGACTTCATATTTTGAATTGAAATATTGATAACAACATGTGCTTTTATTGCTGGGAAGCATTGAGATTGCATCGATAACCATCAATGAACTTGTGAGAAACATTTGGATCCATGGAGTTGGAAAACACAACGTGCCTTTTGTGTCTTTTGGGTATTTACCAAGTAGCTTGAGCTGGAAATCTGCTTTGAAATTTCTGCTACTAATTACAACAGTGGTCACGCTGCAAAGTTCTGGTCTGGTATAGACTTGCTCTGTTAACTCAGGTTTTTCTGGGAGTGTGGGATGTGACCGTGGGGTTGTTTTACACTAACCTTTTTTTTTATGAATCAGATACCACCTGTCTATATCATGGTATTTCTTAGGCTGGATCAAGTATTTTCTGGCTCCATTATTCCTGCCTCTCTGCAGCTGGAGTAGGAGCCAGTGCAAGCTCCTAGAGGTCATGCTCTAATTCCACAAATGGTGACTGTTCCTGATCTGATGTGAAACTAATACAGCTGAGAGATCTTTCAGTGCAAAGCATTGGTGCTTGCAGTCCTCAGCCTGAAAGTTGTAGAATGGTGCTGAGCAGACAGCTTGGAGGCAGCCTGGGGGGTGGATTACATATACATGCATGTATATATGGACACACACGTATAAAAAATTCTCTATGTATACACACAGAGAACTCTGTGTGTACTGCCCGGCCAACCCACTGTGACTTTTTTTATTAACGTCCTTATGTCCTCCTGCAGAGGACATCTCTCCCTTCTAACACGTGCCTGTGGACCCCATTTAATAGAAAGCGTTGATAAAATCAAATCAATACGATGGAGTCTCTGGGGCCTATTTAGAGGCAGAGACTAAGATCTTAATTCTGTCATGTAATACGTGTTTCCAAGAGCCCAAGAGGCGTAACATGCTATTAATGCTTGGGTTTGCCTGCTCTGAGTACATGAAGTTTTCTCCACGTGAATGCTGGTAGCTTAAATATCTCACAGAGAGAGAAGTAAAGCCCAAAGCAGTGTCCATGATCTTATGGGGAGAAGAACTACACTGAAGGGCTTTTTTCTTCTTCTTAGAGCTGTTGAATTACTTTGCCACTTGAAACTGCTCAGCCTTTTAGCTGTCATTAGGTTTTCATTAGGAAATCCCGGTTGAAGAGCACAGAACCAATATAGGAAATAAAGAAATTTTCACAATTCTGAACGTTCAGATTTGGGAAATGAGCATATTCATTGCAAATAATTATTCTTCCAGGTATATCAAACTGCAGAATGGCTTATGTGCACTTTTGATTTCGGATTTGAATTACCTGGACGGTGCGCCAGCTGCTTTATCTTCGGAGGAAGAGGAGGGGGAAGACAGTGATGATGACGATTCTGAAGAGGAAAGCGATCAAGATGATGACTCTGGAGCTGAGATTGAAGATGGTAGAGAAGGTTTTGATGATGAGGACTGTGATGAGGAGGATGAGAGTGAGGACAATGATGGAGATAATGAGGATTTCAATGATCCTGATGACAGTGAATTAGAAGAACTAGCTGAAGAGACAAGAAAGAGAGGCTGTACAGAAAAGCAGGTGCGTACTTAAAGCTGTAGGGTGAAAAAAATATATAGGGAGCTTTCTTGTGGTCTGAAGCCTTGTGATTAGGCATTCAGACTAGACTTTCTTTTTATTGTGCCTATTCCAATTGATTTATCTTATATTTCTGTCATTTTCCTGAAGTTTCTTGAAGCAATTTTTACTGAGAGTTGTATTTTCTCTAGTCTGCAGCAGCCCTCTGCATTGCTGTTGGCAGCTTCTCTGATCCTGAAGATCTGCCTGGATTAGCACACTTCCTGGAACATAGTATGTACTTGCTTCCACTTCATCTTCTCTAGCCTGAGTGCCAAATGAGAGCTGTCTAGCTCTGAGTTTCTGGAGTATTTTAGTGTCATTTCCTATTTCAGCTATCCTAGAATTTATTTTCATTAGTTAAATAAATCTGTGATTTCATAAAAACATTGACTTGGTACGGAACTCTTTCTAAGGCAGAAGCAGTCTCATACCCTTTGGCAGACTGTGCATTAACGTATATTAACCTTCTTTGTTACCCGTTAGATGTGGAGGGAAGCGTGTTACCTATGGCTTTAAAAACTCGGATGGAGCTACATGGGTGCTATTTAGTTTGCCTCCGTATGTGAGCTGTGGGTCAGTTGTAGGTAATGCTGTGCTGAAGAGGGCTTGCTGTACCTGCAATTAGGATTCACAAATGAACGTCTCTCTGGTAATTTTGCCAATTTTTTTTGTTCCAGTGGTTTTTATGGGCAGTTTGAAATACCCCGATGAGAATGGGTTTGATGCGTTTCTGAAGAAGCATGGGGGCAGTGACAATGCCTCGACTGACTGTGAGCGGACAGTCTTCCAGTTTGATGTGCAGAGGAAGTACTTCAAAGAAGCGCTTGATAGGTAACGTCATATAAATGGTGATTAGGTGTTAATGAATGCTTGTATGTGCTTCAGGAGCTGGGCTGTAGCTGTTCAGCTCTTCATTTTGGGAGAAGTAAGGCCACTGCTGAATTTCCATAGGTACCCACACTACAGCAGTGGCTATTGAATATAAGGAAGTATTATTTCCCTTTTGGTATGGTGCCGGTTTTTTGAGGTAGTGCCAATATACTGTGTGATTACGTAGGAACAATGTGTAAGCCTTAATGCACGTAGCTTTGTGATTGCTTTAGCACCCTTAAACTAGCAGCATTGATGCCAAGAGAAATCATAAGCAATGTGACGATTGTTCAGAGGACAAGTGCTCCCAGAATCGCAGTGACTCATCCTTTGAAATACCTGTCCTGGTAGAGTTAGGATTTTTCTAACTTTTTTTGTTTCTGAGTGTAATCCTTCATGGTGGGTGGGCACCCTTGAAAATTATGATTCAATGTGTGCCTCAAAAGGATATGTTTCACCCAATCCAGGTTATTCAGTGAAGTATGTTTTTGCTAAGAATTATTTAATTTGCTCTTTTGTGCTGTGGGATATGTTGGGACAACAGAGCTCCACCTGTTGGCACGGGTTCCTTCAATTTACTTGTTCATGGGGGCATGGCAGCTCAGTATTCTTGATGCTGTAACATGTCTCAGGAGAAGGGTAGACTCCACTGCCAGGTTACTTTGATCAAAATACGTTCCTGTGATGACACCAAGAACAAGTATTTGCACATTTTTACCAAGAATAGTTAAATTTTACTTTACTGGGCCAAATTCAGCTTTCATTTGCAAATTAGTCCAACTTTTTTAGATGTTTCGAAGTGTGAAAGGAACAAAAAATGTAATTGCAATCTGTCACTTAGCAGAGGGGAAACGGAAATTAGGAGTTCTACAGAAACCGCATTTCATATGAAGAAGATAAATGGATGCTGGTGATGATTTCTGCTCATTGAAGCACTTGTGGATCTAAAGATTTCAAAAAACAATACCTTTCAGTATTCTTTAGCTAAATGGGTTCTGTAGCCACAGAACTCTGTCAACAATGTATTACTGTTAACCTGTTGCTTCAGCCAGTTCAGTGCATCATTAAAAAACCTCGGCAGATGAGGCAGCCTACTGCAGATCTGTCCCTTTCCATTGCTGTGCTCTCTACGGGTGCAGGAGAAGAGATGGTCTGGATGACAACACGGCTTTTACAGTAGATAAAAAAAAAAAAATCGTAATGGGTATATAACTTTATGTTTCAGGACATAAATCAATTTGTTGCCTGGAGTTAGGAAGGACCTTTCCCTGTAGACGATGTTGTTCCTAATGAACAACCGAGGATTTCCTGTGAAGCATATGATGCTCGTCCTGTTAGAGCCAGGAACCAGGCTAGATGGATCACTTGTCTGATCTGGTATGATCGTTCTTAGGATGTAAAGGCAGATAATCCTGCACCCATTAGTGTCATATCCTACTGTATCCAACCAATTCATTCCCACCCTGTGGGGCAAGGGAGCCCTGCCCTTAGGCTTTTGGTGTCACAATACTGGTTTTTGTCTTTCCTTAAGACAGTGGAGTCAAAAATTACATAATTTGTAATAAGACAAGCAGTTTTATGAACTAAAATAGTAGGTGTTGGGTTTAATTGCTGTTTTTTTCCCTAACTTAAGAGACACTGAAGAGAAGTATATGAGTTTTTCTGTTTCATAGGTGGGCACAATTCTTCATTCACCCGCTAATGATCAGGGATGCAATAGACCGAGAAGTCGAGGCTGTAGACAGTGGTAAGTAAGAGCGTCTCTTCCTGTGGGTTTAGCCCATCTACTTAAAGAAACAAAACCTCTTTTGTAACTGTTCATTGGTTTCCATTCTGGACTACCCTTCTGAGCACTTCAGTCGAGTTCATCGAACTTGACAGAGAGATTAAACTCTCCAGTTTAAGTTTCATGGGTATCCCTGGCTGTTAGAGGAGAAAGACCAAATGTAGTGCCATCACTGTGAGAGTTTACTGTCTCATTTGTTGACTTAGAGATTAATAATTTCAAGTGGCTTGGCAGTAACTGGTAGGGCACTTACATGAACATGTGGATGCCCTTCAGTAAACAACATGCCTGTAGCCCTAGCCTAGCCCCAGTGCTTTCTCCAATTCTGTGTGGAGTTAATAGAGTAAGTTGAGATGATTGAACTTGTCCCCTTATTCTAACGCTTTGATAACTATAAAATCACTTCACAGAAGGATATTGAACCAGGCGTAGGAGTGGAGCGTTCACTTGATTTTTTCCAATATGTAATGAATACCTTCAGACTGCCTATAAAATTTCACTGGTTTAGAGGAAAAACTCTGTTATTGGCAGATATACCAACTAGTTTGAATATCTCTTCCAAGTTGTTGTCTTCGTCAGTCTCTGGCAAGGAAAAGTGGACAGTTTGGTCTTTGAATTTGGCTAAGTGTCCGTATAAACAAGGACCTGTCTTTGAGTTAAGGTGTGCTTCTTTGACAGCTTAAGCAAATTTACACCTTCTCTTGCTCTGCCTTCATCCCACTCCTTCCCATGTATTGACACTGGAGTAGTGTGCTGCCCAGTAGAATGTGTCAGCTTGATGAACTGGCTACAGGATAACTCAGCCAAAAGAACTAGTTTGCAGCTCTGCTGTGCGTGTTTCCTATTACCAGCAAAAACAGGAATGGGAAAATGAGGTTCAAGAAGGTGAATTCTTGATTTTTTTAGAATCCCATGTTTAGTTTAGTGTAAACTGGTTGTAAGACTGCACTTTTGGAAACTATCTTGCCCAGTTTTCAAATTCTTATTTCATTATTAGGCTAGAAGTTTTTCTTTGTAATATATGGGAGAATCAGGTTTGTAATAGTTCTCTGACTCTTTCTGCAGGGCCTGACCCTACTAGTTTATCATACATTAAAACAAATTCCAGGCTGTGGCAGTGTTCGGTTGGGGTTTTTGCTTTGGTTTTGGGGAAAATGACCTCAAATTTTGATGCGTGCCACTGCAAATTCTTTAAATTAACAGAGTATCAGCTAGCAAGACCCTCTGATGCAAACAGAAAGGAGATGCTCTTTGGAAGTCTTGCCAGGCCTGGACATCCTATGAAGAAATTTTTTTGGGGTAAGTTGTGAATTTGTGTTCTGAAGCGGTGATAATACTTGAACTTTTAACCACTTTAAAGATGCATTAATGTGACCTATCTTATCACAGCAAACACTAGCCTTACTCGGAAGTATTAGAGCAATTATTTACTTTACAGTAAAGTGTACAGTTTGGGAATAAAAGCATCTGTGTGCTTAAAATGCTTTTCATTCTGGTACTGCTTTTTGCTGATGTTAAAGCTAAGTTGCCCTTGGTGTATAATCACATAACTTTCTGTTAAATTAAAGGTGGTGCTCTCAGGTCATCTCTGTCTTGCTTAAGCTTGTTTTTTGTGATTAAAATTTCCTGGAAAAATAAAGTATTTCTGGATTTATGTCTAAGGAGGGTTTTCAAAGTAACTAATTCACTGTTGACTTGCAGAAGTTGACTTCACAGCCATGTTAGTGGAGCAGAAGGGAAATTTGTCCTTCCTGTCCTGGACAATACAGAGTCTTAGCTCCCTCACCTTTGTGCTGGTGAGCCTGTAATTGCAGTGTGGTGGGTAATAGCATTAGCCAGCATTGAAATGCAGGTAATTGTTATAAAATACTGCAGTGACACACACCGTACGTCGTATTTCCCCCTCTTTTTCTCTCCCTGTTCTGCAAGTTCCAGTGGTGAGTGAATAGCTGGCAACACACAGTGAGCTGTGCGGTGCCACGCTACTGGTGATCTAATAATGTAGGAGCACTCGGTCCTTCCTTGTCACAGAAGTATTGATTGTCCTCATAATAGGAACTAGAAATCGGAAGATTTCAGTTAACATTCCTTTAACTCCAAATTACTATTAGGTGTTGTTAATGCACTTAGCATGATTAGATTCGGTACCAGGGGAGGAAAAGAAATTCTCAGTATATCTGGTCTTGACGTGACTAACGACCTTTTAATGTTTGCAGGTAATGCGGATACACTCAAACATGAGCCCAAAATGAACAATATTGATACCTACACCAGACTGAGGGACTTCTGGCAGCGCCATTACTCTGCTCACTATATGACTTTAGTTGTCCAATGTAAAGGTAACATCGGTTGTTCCTTAAAAACAGGCTTGTTGCTGCTGGTGGTGTAGTGCTTTTGGCACCAGTTCAGCTGTAGCCTGAGCCGTTTTACTGCATTGTCCGGTCCTACAGGAGGTGTTTGTATGTAGATTTTAGCCTGGTTTCTGGATGAAATGAGGCTCGAGCAATTGTGCTGTGTTATTGTCATCCTGCCACTTCCTGAGAAACTTCTAACTGGAACAGTTGAATAGGGTCCAGACCAACACAGAAGGGAAAGTCTCAAAGACACATTTTAAAAAAGAATCTTGTAGGAATGTAGAGTCAGACCAGTTATATAACTTAATGCTCCTGGTTTCTCTGCCATCAGCAGTGAACCTCCACAGAAGATGATGGGGAGATGGGGACTGAGTCTCCCAGTTGTCTTGTTCTGTTTGGGGCTCTTTCAAAAGAGAACTGCAGACAGAACACATTTCTGTAGGAAGGATAGAGGTTCTAAGTTTTTTCCCCATAGACTGAAAATTTCTGTGCAAATGGAATTGAGTTTAATCTCAGCAAAGAACTTCAGACCTATGAGTTGTTTCTGCTGAGAAGAAGAGAAAGAAATTTCTTAGAAGTTAAGCGCATAGTAGAGACCTGTGGTGAAAATAAATAGTTGCGTGTGTTCAAGCTGGGTTTGTGCTTAGGGGTTTTGTTGAATGGTAGAACCAATTACAGTTCCCACCTGTCAAATGGAGATGGCACTAATAGGGGTGGTGTTTCTTTTCTTTTGCTACGCTTTTATTTTCTGTCTAGACTGTAGACTGCCTAGGGCATTGAAGGCCTCTTGAATAACCATTTACATAGTGATGGATGGCAATGTTTCTTCTGGTGATTGCGAAGAAAACCATGGCCAGCCAGGCCAACTTTGTATTTCTATCTCTGTTAAAACAAAAGGCACTTTGAATTCTCCCCTCACCCTGTCCCACCTTTTTTATTGTTGTTGATTAGCATACGCAGCATCACTTTGTGAATTCAGAATGCTTGCTTAAACAAGCAATTTCCCATCGATCATTTAAGAAAACCCGTGAACTTTGGTTGTTGACACACTTCCTTCAGAAAAGAGGATGGGGAGAAGGAATTCTGAGCACTGCAGGCCTGCATTTGGGTGTGAACAGCAGTGTGTATAGTCCAGAGTGATGGAGTGAGTCTAGCAAGTACTAGTGATTTTGTAGATCCCTAAGTCAGTAATTCCTTTTCACAGTCACACTAGATGCTACTGAACTTTAAACCCCAGTTGCAGCAGCCTGAGATTTCAGCACTATATACAAAACCAGAGCGATGACCAAAGAGATGGGTCAGTGGCTATTAAGAATTGGCTCAAACCAACAGCTTTGAAGCTTGTAATTTAGAACTCTGCAATTTTAAAATATGCTGACTTGCAGCATCTCTATCTTAGCTCACCAGTTCAGTTATTTTGAAGAATTTATCTTAGATCTTCAGGAAATTGCATTTTATGGGTTTCTTTTTCTCCTCTCCTTAGAAACACTGGATACCTTGGAAAAGTGGGTTACAGAAATCTTCTCCGAGATCCCAAATAAGTAAGATTCTTTTGATGCCTAAAGGTCTTACAAATTATAAAATTATCTGCTCTTAAAACAATGGTTTTGGAAAAAATAACCCTTATTGGAGAAACCCAGGAAATGAACATTTGTTAATTAACACCTTTATTCAGAAAAAAGAAGGGAAACTTTGGAAAGTCAAGACTGGCATTAATTGTTTCAGGAAGGCTTTGTTTATGTTTAACAATTATTTAGCCTGCAAGCTGTGTGGTGCAGACTTGCAGTAATGTTTGCTTAGTATGTGCTGATACCTCGATTTTATCATAGATCATTCAAACCTACATTATCATTTTATGTTGCTTGTCTTTGCTTTGTGTGAAAAATAATTAGCAGCGACATAAATTAACACCATATCTTGAATTTAATGTCATCTTTGGGGTGGCAAATGGTTAGAACTTTTTGTTTTCAATAGTTCACTCCAAAGTGCTTTCTAAAAAGGGGGTTCCACAAAAGCATTGCAAGCTCAAAAAGCATTTTATTTCCCCTTTCATTTTCTGCTTTTGCAAGGTGTTTATTTCTGTGGTGTATGGAAATGTGTTTGTGTAAGTCTAATGCCATACCGAGACATGTTTGTCTCTCCTGACACCATCCTCCTCGTTGGTCTGTCCCCACAAGACAATCCATCAGGATTCTGTGAATTCAGGACCAGTGTAGGAAGTTGTTTACTGTGCTTAGCTTTCCTTTCCCCTGTTGTGAAGGCAAGCGTTTTATTGTTACCGCCTTGGGCAGAAGGAGAAGGAGGAGGTGATGATGGAGGGTCTGAATCTTGGGGAATTACTCTGCTGTGTGGGCAGAGTGGGAGGGAATGCCAGGTCCGGGCTGGGCACGTCCTGGGCTGCACTCTTTGTTAAGGGCCCTTGTCTGGTGTACTGCCTGTGTCCTCTGTCACCTCAGAGCTGTGGATGCTCGTGTCTTGTGATTACCTCTGTGTAGCCTTGAAACCTTGCCAGTAACATCACACTTTGATTTTGCGTTTAAGTGGCTTACCCAAACCCAGCTTTGGCCATCTGACTCAGCCTTTTGACACACCAGAATTTCACAAGCTTTACAGAGGTGAGTAAAGTAGGTGTGTTTAAATGCTTTGAACACCTAGCTTGGTATTGTCTCTGTGTGATCTGGTTGCTTTGTAGAATAACGGTGTGCTTCTGGCAGCTTTTAATCATCCTTTCTGCATTATGTTAAATTTCTTATCTATGGCTGATCGTATATATTTATATTCAATAAATTTATTTGTGTTCAGTTGTTCCAGTCAGGAAAGTTCATTCACTAAGTATCACTTGGGCACTTCCACCACAAGAACAGCACTACAGGTATGGTAGTGCTGCATTTTACTTCTTCTGTGTTTATGCTGAGAATAATTTATTGACTTTCACACCAGACCAAAGATTCTCATGGGTTTGTGTAACGTATTACTTCGGTTCAGCTAGGGGAATGTTTTTAAAATTAATTAAACTGATGCAGGCATGTTTCCTTTTATAAATTGAGTGGATTTGGTACAGAGCTGATTTAACGTCATCCCTCGCTGACTCACATCAGTCATTATGTTCTGAACTTCTACATTTTTAGCTGCTTATCCTCATGCTGCCTGAAAGTGCAAAACTTACCTTGAAAAAACAGTGAATATTTTGGTGTTTTTTTCTAATGGTTGAGTCCTTTCTGTGAAACGTACTACCTCCTGGCTTTTAATGTCCTTCAAATTTTCTTTTAGGGTGAAGCCACTTCATTATATTTCCTGGTTGGTGGGACATGAGGGCAAAGGCAGTGTTCTTTCTTTCCTTAGAAAAAAGTATGTATGTTTTAATCAGAGTAATTAAACGCTTTGCTATTATTAAAATAAAGGCAAACTCGTATTTTGTATATATGTGTTTTCTATGTATGTAAAAGCAGCTCAAGTCTGTTTTTTTGTGTCAGCATTTTGTAGTGATATTCTTTAAATATGTGGTAGACCCAATTAAGAAATGAGTGGTTTCTGGTCTGTGATCCATGAGTCAGCAGCATCTGTGACTGATCTTTAAGAGATCTTCCAAAGGCAACTTAACTGTTTTCCTTAAATTCTGTGTCCTGAGATTCACATCTTTATGCTGGAACAGCTTTGTGTGAACTGAAAACAGGTTGAAAGCCGTTGAAGTGAAACTATGATAATGCTAATTGTAACTAAGCTCAAATAAAGCTCAAGTGAGTAATCAAGAAGTGCCTTTAACTCTTCCATAGATTTTGGGCTCTTGCATTATATGGAGGAAATGGTGAGACAGGATTTGAACAGAACTCCACTTACTCCATCTTCAGCATTTCGGTGACTCTGACAGATGAAGGTTACAGGCACTTCTATGAGGTATGGTTTACTGCAACTTGACTTTCTTACTGTTTTCTTAACATCTGGAAAAACTAATCTGTTCCTTTCTGCGTGCAGGTGGCCCATGTGGTATTTCAGTATGTGAAGATGCTGCAGAAAAGAGGGCCAGATAAAAGGCAAGTGTTCGCCACTACATCAGATATTGGCGAGATTATCCTTCTCCATTGCCCATTTATTCGTAGTGTTTGCACTTTGTATGGGGTTACAACAGCGTAAGTGGTGAGTCAGTAGTAAAAATTGTCTGTGAGGGAAATGCCTCAGTTAAAAAGGTTTAAAAATCAGTTTGCTAAATGTTTGTGCTTGTTTCTTGGTGCTTTTAGTTTGGTTTATTGTGATCCAGTTTCTAATTTTAATAAGCTGAACTAGTGTCGATGTAAGGTGCACTTTTGTATTTATTTAAACAGATTTGTTGAGCCAAATCTGTGGAAGTCAGGACTGTAGTGGTCTGCTGCTAGCCTTAATGTTATTTTGGTATCAGATTTTGACTCTGTAGTTCAGCTGTCCTCTTTGGAAAGGAGCAGAACTTCCTGCCAATTGAGAAATGCCCTTTTGGATGGAAGGGAAGTGCGTGTAATACCAGCTTCTGTGTCTTGTGCCTGAATGAGTCACTGAAGACATGCTTAAGGCCTTTCCTAGAAGACTGCCTTTTTCAGATTCTCAACAAATGCTGTGGGGAAGTGGAGGAAGTCCACTTTTATTCTCTTCTCCCTCCTTTACAGAATATGGGAAGAAATCCAGAAGATCGAAGCTAATGAATTTCACTACCAGGAACAGGTATTCATCCACTGTTTTGTGTTGATCTAGATAAACCATAAAAAAGGTTTCTTTTTAATTTTGAGACACATTTCCAAAGTTCTATTAAACCAGAAACAGATTTTGGACTTAATGAGGCTGTATTTGGCTGAAGGAATTTGAATTCCAAGCGGAGAAATATTGTGACATTTTCCTTAACAGCATTAAACATTACTTTTTTCATTCTCTACCTGGTATGTTGGCTTTTTCTCAGTTGTAATCATTAGGCCCTTGTGTGTGAAGCCCTGTTGATACCGCTCTGCAAATTGTTTTGAGCTTTTCAGTAGTTTTGCCTAATTTCAGGTTTTTTTAAATTGTCTTACACTGCTGATTTCTTGGAATAGAAAAGCAGCGTTCTGTGAAACGTGTGGCTTGCTGGTGACCTGGCCTCACAAAGGCTGCGATGCTAACGACCCCCTTGTCGCACAGTTCACTGTGGGTTGGTGTCAAGTCTTCCATGGCTCGCTGGAAGAGCAGTTAGCAAAAAATCTTAATTGTTTTTGTTAAAGAAGAGAACACAATTTAGATAAATTTGAGAGGCCTCCCTTCATTGACTCTTCTTGCTCTCACTACATTAATCCACATTCTGTTTCTTATTAGGTAACTTGGGTTTTTTTGAATGGCACTAAAATTTCCGTTTGGGAAAACGGATCCATATGCTACACACATGACTTGAGAGCACCAGTGAAGTTATTTGTTTCTTTAAGGTACACGGATGCAGGAAGGAGGAAGAAAAAGAAAATATTGAAAGTGGAGGTTGTTTTTTTTTCCCAGATGCTCCAAGTATTTTCAGACTCTCTTTAAGACCGACTAGGTCTCATCAGGATGCTAGAAATGTCATTTTTAGCAAATCCTTTCATCTGTAGCTCTGCCTTCAAAATAGCTCATGGAGGATATTGAGCGTCTTGAATCGCCTTTGAATAACAGAAGTGGTATTTGCAAGTGATGCAGACAGCAGGGACTGGTTCCAGCAACCCTGAGTGGTAGATAATAAAGTGGTGAATTCCTTTGGTAGGAACAAGTTTACACTGGTTTACAAGTGCAGTTTTTTAAAGTCGTGAGGGTTTGTTTTGGTGGGTTTTTTTAGTGGAATACAACTTTTATGAATTTGATAGCAAAGTTCAGCTACTACAAAATTACAACAGACCGTCTTCTAACAAAAGCTTTCCCCAGAACAGTAGAGAAGAGCTAAAAATCTGTGAAGGATGGTTGTAAAGTGTTTTGGACATAGCAGGCATG
>NW_010416072.1:0-45379 GCF_000710305.1 Buceros rhinoceros silvestris | reverse complement strand
CAGGAATGACTATCTGTTGCCCTACATACAGTTTTATGATTCTGTCTTTAATCATTGCCAACAGAGGTTGTCCAATTCGAAGTTTGCCTTCTTTATCACAATGAAGCTATTTAGTCCTGGAAGATTCTTACTAGTCTTCTTGTTTCTTTCTAGTACTCACAGCTAGAATTTAACGTTCCCTAAAAATGTTAGTGCTCTAATACATTGTGTATGTCCCAGTATCAAACCAGGTGGGGATAGAAAACACCCAGGTTACCCTGGGTAATACCCACCTTTTTGGCCAGTCGATTTTGAGCGATCTTCTGGGAGATGGAAAGATCTGGTACATGGCCATCCTAAAGAATAATGGGTACAGAGGCATGGTTTTGAGATAAGCGGATATGTGCTCCGAGAGAGGTTTAATGTTTCCTCAGATGTACAGGTCTTAAGAAATTCTTGGTCATGTCTTCCACAATATTTGTAAGACACGGATGTGTTGAATTCTCCTCTTTTCAGGTGAACTGTGGTCTGTATCTGGACCTGTACAGTGTGATGCTGCTGGGTTCAAAAAAAGCCAAACCCAAAACACTCAGCAAGAAGGTATCCACCAGACAGCGTAGACAGTTAAAAGGCAATCTGTGCTTGTGTGTCCAAGTAGGAGAATCTCTTCCTCCTCATGCTGCGCATCATGGCAGAGAACTTAGGAGAGCAGCAGAGTCAGAGATACTTGTGCAGTGGCAGCAGTTCCTCAGTTGCTCTTTCCAGCTTCCAGATCACTTTAAAACTTGAACTGAGCAACTCTGCTTATGTTCCCTGAAGGCAAGCAGTGCATTCGACCGGGTCTCTAACCTAGTAGGTTTCGTGATGGTAGACACGTGCTCAAGGCCATTTCTTCTGTAAGGATGATGTCTGATATTTTTGGATTCTCAGAGGAGTCCTGAGCTTTAGATATGGTTACGAAATGTATTTAGTTTAATAACCAAAACTAAATGCCATAACAAGCAGAGCGTGCAACTTAGGCTTGACATACCTGACCAGTTAAGCCCTTCTCAGAACAGGACATTGACCTATTAGTTTTCTGATTATATGAAAAATAGCTTTATCCATTTGCTTCCAGACAGATCCAGTTGACTACGTGGAAAGCCTTTGTGAGAACATGCAGTTGTTTCAGAAGGAGGATTTTCTGACAGGAGACCAGCTCTTGTTTGAGTACAAGCCTGAGGTAAATACTCTTTGCACACCAATTACACGTTTTGATGTAAGGAAAATACAGGCATACTGTATGCTTGTATATGTGACTACATTATATAGTTAGGCACGATACAGGCATAGGTTTTGTGTTAATTGAATCAGAAAGCAAATCTTGGTTTTTTGTAAGCTTGTTGCATCTTGTTCTTCCTGTGTTCAGACTAAGAAGTCTTTGCCGGGTCAGGCAGAGCCAGAGCTGCGTTTGAACTGAAATCTTGTCTTGAACTTGTAGATCATTGCTGATGCCCTTAACCAGCTCAGTCCTCAGAGAGCCAACCTCGTCTTGCTGTCTGCTGCCAATGAAGGCCAGTGTCATCTAAAGGAGAGGTGGTTTGGAACGCAGTACAGCGTGGAAGGTAAAACAGCAGCAGAAGCTTTGATAATATCCAATTTGTGCATTAGAGATACCAAAGGGGGGAAAACACAAAACAGGACTGCGTGGGCGTAGGGAAATCTCAGTGCTTTACTGACCTCACCATTAGTCAAATACTGTCCTACCTAAAACCTGTTCTTGTTTGTTTGATATCAGTTGATTCCCACTCCCTAGTTTACAGTTGTTTCAGGAGGAAGGGATCCCAGCAAGCCCTCCGCTTGGCTGCCATTCCAGTCCTGAACAGGGAAAAGAACAAAACAGGGGTGGCCAGGACGTGCCGAGAGCTCGTTCCTAATGCAGACAGGCTTGGTTGTCTTTATAATAGGACTGCTTCAGTCCTGCTCCAGGGGAGCTCATGGGAGAGGGTTCAGGAGGAGTTACGATGAACCAGGGAACATAAAGAAACTCCTACAGTACTGCTAATTTTCATGGAGATAGCTAGGAGATGAGATGACTGGCCTTGGAAATAGGACAGTGTTACCTTCCTGTTGAACTAAATGCATGTTATGTTTTTAAATAGATATTGACAAGAACTGGACTGATTTATGGGCCAGTGACTTTGAGTTAAATCAGGATTTACACCTTCCAGAAGAAAACAAATACATAGGTAAGGCACCTGAGCATGAGTGAAATCTTCCCTCAATAATTAATGTGAGAATTCTCTATGGTTTAGAAACAATTTCTGTCTGAACATCGGCCTGGTTTTGCAAATTTAAAAAATAAAAGCTCTGTTCACCTGAATTTCATTTAATATTCTTTTATTTATAAGCTTGAGAACTGAGTTTTTGTAAGGTGTAACCTTAGATCACACAGCCATAACAGAGCAGGCCTCACAAAATCAGTGAGAGCTAACACAGAGCTCCAGACACCCAGCTCCAGACGAATTAAGATTTGCTTAATCCTGCTGGTTTTGAAAGCATCTAAATACCATCTGGCTTTGTTGTCAAAACGAGATGAAAATAAACCCATAACTTGTATCCTGGGGGAATGCACCATTTCTGCACTGCCTCTGAGCCACTATTCTGGTGTGGAGCTGAAAAATAAGTGTTCTTTGCTTCCTGGAAAGCATTATCATAATTAGCATTATCATAATTTAGCAAGCTGGGAGGGGAAAAAATGTATTTTGTTGATAACTTTGAAGACATGCTAGTAGCCTGTGAAACCCACTGACTTCTGGTTTTGTTTTGGTTTCTCTTTTTGTTAGCCACTGACTTTGCTCTGAAAGTTGCTGACTGCCCTGAAACAGAATATCCAGTCAAAATAGTAAGCACACAACAAGGCTGCCTCTGGTACAGGAAGGATGATAAGTTCAAAATCCCAAAAGGTAAAGGCCTGAGGGCTTTCTGAAAAATAGGAGTTCCATGGTTTTTTGCCAGCTGGAATTTATCGGAAGGCAAATAACGCATGATAGAGTTCACTACTCAGACTGTGTGTTTGCTGTCAGCCTTTCCATGGTCCTTTTGATACGTTTATTAGCTGCAGTAAAAGAGGAGCAGGTGAACGAAACTACCTTGCAACACAAAAGCCCTGCTTGATAGCTCAGGTTAAAAAGTGGAATTTCTGTAACATACTGACTTCCGAACGTCTGACTGTGGACAGCTTTGGGCAGGGTACGATGCTGAGACAGGGGCTCGAGAACAGAGGAACACAAAATTAATACAGAAAGAGAAGAGCACAGCCCGGATCCGAGACAGATGTGGAGAATACGCTGCTGCTTTCAAGCAGAATGGCACAATTTGTAGTGTCGGTTAAACAGAGGGTCTTGGTCACGCCATAGGAGTTAGTGTTCTGCAAATCCCAGCTTTGTGCTTTCTAGTATTTGGTATTTTCAAGGGAAGATTTTGGAGTGGAAGAGAGAAGTCTTTTGATGATGAGTTAATGTATACATTCTTATAACTAAGTGACCATTTTCATTAGACTCAAACTGTGACCAAAGAGCAACCTGATGGAAATGTCTGTGACTTTAGAAAGCTGTCAATTTTATTTAATTGCTCATTTTAGTTTCCCTTTCCCCACCAGGTTATGTTCGCTTCCATCTCATCTCTCCGTTGATACAGCAGTCGGCAGAGAAGTGAGGATTGTTGTTTTTCTTATCTTGTGAAGTAACGAAGTTACCACACCTAGTGAAAACTGGAATAGACTAAGGCTTCCTTTCTCATGTCCTTACCCTTTCCTCATGGTTTTACCTGTAGTGAGGCGAGTTACTGTAGCAGACAGGTGCATAGGAGTGTCACGGTGTGGGAGTTTTGGAAAAAATGATGTAATGGCAGCAGCGCGCGTAGCAGACGGGAGTGCTTAGAGAAGGGGGTGGTCCTGAACAGAGCAGTCTAGAGGCGTGTCCTGAACCAGCAGCTTGGGAGCCTCTGGGAGCAGGTGAAGAGACTGTCGGCAGCATTTAGAAACCAGCTGTTGGTTGCACAGCCCTCTGCACGTGCTGCACTTCTGCTGGTCTTAGGCCAGCACTGCCATCTGTAACAAATTTCATAGTGCTTTTATCACAAGCCTGCTGAGACCTGCACAGCTAATACTGGGGGAAGGCCTTTATGGACCTGTTTTCAGTGGGGCTTTGTAAGTCCAAACTTTGAACTGGAATCCAGGCAATAACACAAATCTGAAAGCATGGGCTGTGGTTTCCACGCTGTGTAGCCTGATTTGCTCTAGCTTCTCACTATTTTTTTTATCTTGATTAGATAAATAATCATCTCGTACTCAGATCTTCCGCATAACCAAGTACATCCATCCCCTATTCCTTTACAGTGTAGTAATATCATTTTCTGTGATTATTCAATGTTTTGAGCGTTGGTGTGTTACAATGTGCACTTCTACCTTGAAGAAATCTTAAATCATGTGAAGCTGGAGTCTTACTCATTGCAAAGAAGAGCTGAATGTCAAAATAAGTTTTAAATAGTGTCATGCGCTTTCCGGACAAAGGGAAACTTGCATTCTATTTCTGGGTGGGTTTGAAGATTTGTTTTTGAATCTCATTTTACACAAATATTCATTTCAGTTGGAGAACTTCTTGGGTGTACCATCAAACTCATTGGGTTGGATTTTTAGCTTTCTTCTGTTCCGTCCTCTTTCTTTCTTTTTAACCCTCTGCCCTCTTCTCCATCCAGCATAGTTTTGTTTGATACTTTTGTAAACATCCTTGCCCACAATCTTGGTGAACCAGCTTATGAAGCAGACGTTGCTCAGTTGGAATACAAGCTCGTAGCTGGAGAGCATGGCTTAGTCATTCGAGTGAAAGGATTCAATCATAAACTACCTGTAAGTACTGCTGACCTTCCGCATACTGCTCGGGTGCTGCTGGTCGGGGGTGTGCCTGCGCTCTTGGCAGCTGGAGCCCAGCTGGCTGGAGCTTCGGATGTTTCCATGGGGTATGTTGAACTGGAAAATGTGTGTCTCTCTTCAGACACGGGGTAAAGCCGCAAATGCTTTTTCACGTGTATGAAGATGTAGTTTTATTGACTTACACAAGCTCAAATTACTTACCTTAGGCTGGCTTAAGAGAAATCTTCCTTTGATTAATAACTGCCTCTCCATTAAGACTTTAACAGCTTTTCCTTTAGAACCAGCTGTGAGTCTCCCATGTCCATGTAGCGTGCTGGGGCCTCTCCACCCATAAGCTAAGGCTATTTGCACGCTCTCTGGAGAAGTGTGGCTGGAAAGGGGTTTTGTTTACAGTTTGACTTGGAGATACAGCTTCTGAACATACTCATTTTGGTGCGGTTCTTCTTTGCTGGGTCTCTAAGAGCTTGCCTGCTGAGGACTGGGGGACCCCTGTCCCTGTTCTCCAGACACTGGCTGCCTAAGACGTGGCCAGCGCAGAGAACCACTGAGCTTCCTTAGCCTGTCCTGGCAAGAGCTTGACTGGAGCTTTAACATGACGGCCGGTTGTCTGTCAGACTTACTACCCTGAGGCTCAACAGAAATAGCATGGACTGAACATTCTTTTTTTTAATCATGAACGTTGCTCTGTTGGGATGTCATTGCGCTGGTCAGCTGTGAAAGGCAGAACTGGAGCATCTGTGACAGAAATGCTGGAGTTACAGGTTTGATTCCACAGAACGTGGAAACTATCGATTTGGGATATTGAGTGGATTTCATTCTCTTTCTAAAAATGTCCTTTAGAAGCCGACCGTAACTTGGTACAGAATTGTTTAGTGAAGAACGTGCTTTGGTAACACCGTCTGTCTCTTATGTTGATCGAATAATGATGATTTTTTAAAATCATTGTATAAGATTATGTTTAATTGGTTCTTTTTTTAAAAAAACCAACCACAAAAGTGACTTAAAACTGTTTTCTTTACAGCTTCTATTTCAGCTCATCATTGATTACTTGTCTGACTTCAGCTTTACTCCAGCAGTTTTTGAAATGATAACAGAGCAGCTGAAGAAAACATACTTCAACATCCTCATCAAACCCGAGACTCTGGCCAAGTGAGTTCTGGGGGAGGGCAAAAAGCAGCTGCACAGGAAGTGCTGAGGTTGGGCTGAAGAGCTCGGGCATCGCTGCGCTGTGCTCGTAGAGACTTGTCCAGGGGTTTGCTTATAGCTTAGAGAGCTCAGGCAGCTCTGCACCCAGCGTATCAAACACGGGGGGCGGACGGGACTGCCAGGCAGCAACTGCGAGAGCGGAGGGAGGGCAGGGTCAGCCCGCAGCAGTGCTCCTGGGGACTACCTCGCTATGTCAGCGCGATCCCGAGTCAAAATGAGATCCCTTACATTAAACAGCTCTTGGCAGCCTGTGGTTTTGTTTCCTCCTTGCATTGCAGGGATGTGCGTCTCCTCATCTTAGAACACGGCCGGTGGTCCATGATAGATAAGTACCAGACGCTGATGAACGGCCTTTCCATCGAGTCTCTCTCATCCTTTGTCAAGGCTTTCAAGTCACAGCTCTTTGTCGAGGGTCTCGTACAAGGAAACTTCACGAGCAGAGTAAGTACAGCTTCAGCAGCTGACACACGCACAAGCATGTTCTTAAAACGTGCTTTAACGGGGTTGCCACAGTTCCCGCACTCACCCACCAGCTGACTGCCTCTCCTGGGCTGGCAATCTGGAGGCTCCTTGGTACAGGGCAGCTTCACTCTAACAACTCAGGAGTGCTCGTCTGGATAAGACGCCAGGGAGGCTGTAGTTGCTGGTTTGACCAAGAGTTTCCAGGAATTTGGATTTAAACTAGACAGAGGGAAAAATGAGGTAGAAATAGGCCTGTATCTTGCTTCTCCTGTTGCCACTGTTGTTTGCACTGATGTATTTGAGACATTTCCAAAGTGGTGCCACAGGAGGAGGCTTCCCTCAAAGTACATTTATCTTGGAAATTTGATGGCCTCTGTGGTTTGATCAGACCTCACTGAGATCCAGTCATCTTCCGTCTTGTCGAACACCTGCACTCAAAGACTTCTACCCTGGCGCTAGGTCGCACATAGTCCTGTCAGGCTTTTTCAAACAGGGTTGTAATGGGCTTAGCTCCCTGTATCCAGTGTCCCTGAGTGCCTGTGGGCGGCATGGGAGAGAAACCTGCTCTGATGATTTGTGCCAGGAAGTTTGTCTTTGCTGGTGGTGCTTTTCCTCGAGCTGTTTAAAGCCTCCTAAAGAAAACATGCAAATGTCCTTTGGGAGGTCAGGTTTGTGTAATGTCAGCTGTCCGCTCCTGAGCTGCGGAACAGGAGGAGGTCTGAGAATCTAATGATTTGCCAAGAATCCTTTTGCAAAATGCTTTTATTTTGCAGCCTTTGTGTGGGCTAAGCTCCTTTCACCGTGTGGCACATGCAGCTCCTACATCAGTTTTCCTGCTTCTCTTGCTTCCTCCCATTTCTTCCACTCAAGCCCAAGGGTCTCCTTCCCAGAGCTCCAACTTCATACACAAGAGGGGCCGTATCTCCCTTTGCTGCTGTGGTGGCTGATGCTATTTCTTTGGCTTTTTCATGCTCCTTTTATAATAGTTACCGTGTGTGAAACTGCCTGGAGACTGTTCACCTTGCAGCTTGGTGCAGGGGTGTCCAGAGGGACTTGGGATAAGGAGAGGGGGCAGGGCTGTATGTGGCACGACAGAGCTCGGCTGTGCTTTGCTCAGGCGATGCGGTTGTGAACTGAGGAATAACTGTCTCCTAAATAAATGAATGTTATGCTTTTTTTCTCCTAGGAAGCAAAAGATTTTCTGAATTACGTTGTTCAGTGAGTATCTCTTGGCTCCTGCACCACTTGTTACGCAGAAACTGTAATCAATTTATGATTCTTTTCTGGAGGAAGGGATCGGGGTGGGAGCGGTGCAGAAATTCCCGTCTCCCCTCCTGGGTACAGCACTGCCGGTGTTCACAGGAGGTGACCTTTCCTCGTGGCAGTTTAAGCAGATGTTTTTCTGGTTTGGGGACAGGGAAGATGATGTCAGACAGTGTGTGTAAATGCCTGGGTGTTGTATTGGTTTTGACCAAGATGTGAGCAGGCATTTGACACTTTGCTGTTTGTGCTCCCTTCAGAAAGCTGCAGTTCGCTCCCCTGGCCCAGTCCTGCCCTGTTCAGTTCCAGGTGGTGGATTTGCCAAACAGGCATCTGCTCTGTAAGGTGAAGACTCTCAACAAAGGCGATGCCAACTCAGAAGTGACAGTCTATTACCAGGTAACACATAAGTTTGGTGTGTGCTGGCCTGTTCCTTCTTGTACGTGAGTCACAGCCTTGAGAGCGGACCCTGCGCAGGGGTGTTAGAGTGCACTGAACCCTCACGTGTGCGCACGCCCTTGGCATAAGAGGCTAAACCCAGGTGGGCTTTGCAGTGTCTGTGGTTCCCTGAAAGTGGCATCTTCCCCTCCCTGCCCGTGACAGTAGCCTTGGTGATTCCCTGGTGTCCTCACCACTGATCTCCCCTCTCTTCTGAAGGCCATGGTGAGGCCCCTGCAGAAAACAAGGAACTCTCCAGCTGTCCCTGCTGCGAGTTGTAATGTAGCTGCAGTCCAGGCTGAGGCGTGTACCACAGGTGTTGCCTTGCTCTGTAGTGTTTAACTCCACAAAATCAGCCTAAATTCTTCATTTTCTTTCTAGTCTGGTGCCAGGAACCTACGGGAATATACCCTTATGGAGCTGCTTGTGGTAAGTTAGTGTTTGAGTCCCCTCTAACTAACTCATCACCCTGTCTTCCCTGAGAACTGTACTTGGGGCTAAGGTGAGGCCATGGGGCTGACCGGTGCACAGGGGACAGGATACATCTGTGGCTCACTCTGATGAGACGGGCAAGTGTTTGGGACAGGATCCCCCAGGTGCTGCAGTGACGGGCAGTGTGGAGGGCTGCTCTCTTAGCTACCGACCCAGACGACCGAGACCTCTTAATCCAGCGGGTGTAGCTGGAAGTGCAGCACTTCAGTTGTTTCCACGTTACAATCACGTTCCTGTGCGGAGCCGGAGGAGTGGCTGCAGAGGAGCATCGCTTCTGCTGTAACGCATTTTGCTCCGTTTCAGATGCACATGGAAGAGCCTTGCTTTGACTTCCTGAGAACCAAGCAGACCCTGGGGTGAGTTTGCTGTGGAGGACGGCTCCTATGCACCTGCTTTTGCTGTCCCTAGTGTTTTCACTCTGGGAACCCTTTGCACACAGTGACTAATTCCTGCGTTACAGTAACGGAAACAGCAGCGTGAACACATCAGCCCCAGAGCAGCCGCCGGTGCAGGCTGCAGCCACGTTGCTTTTGAGTCCTGTAAGAATTCATCTCTTAGCAGTGTGTTAACTTGGACTTACTCAGCATCAAGTTGTTCCTTCCTCTTCCTAAATGAGCTCCCCACTCCTCAGGGCTGTTTTCACAGCGGCTCTGTGGTGCGTAACAGCCTCCCCCGGAGGCACCCCCTACCTCGGGAAACTGGAACAGGCTCTTCACAGCTCTAGGTCTCTCGCTGTCTGAATTAGTTTGCAGGAACACAAACACAAATACTCTGCCAAGCCTAAACGGATTTCCTAAAAATGGGAAAACACTGAAGTGTGGGAAATAAGACTATTGAGAATTTAGTATCTGAGACTCTTTGTTCTAAAGAACCAACACTGTTTTAACTTGCAGCATGTCCTGTAAATGACAATTTAATTGTGGGTGTGGAATGACTTTACTGTTCCTTTTTATTTTTTTTCCCTCAGCTACCACGTGTACCCTACCTGCAGGAACACTTCTGGCATTCTTGGCTTCTCGGTCACAGTAACAACCCAGGCAACTAAATACAAGTAAGTGCTCTGTGGTTACCCTTTGTCACCGCCTGTTTGTGACGACCTCTCGGCAGAGGCTCCAGAGCAGGGGCTGGCTGGTGCAGACCAGCTCTGCTCGAGGAGGTGTCGCGTGGGTCTGCGCTGTCCAGCGGACCGCAAGTGTATTGAGGCACTGAACAGCTGAGCCCCACGGGGTATAGCGAGGTGTCAAACTAACACAGTGACCACGTTTACATGCTGTATTTTGTGTGAGTGGTGTATTTACACAGCATCCAGCTGAAGAATTACCACCGAGAGAGTTTCACTTAATCCGCTTGATCAGTTGATCAGGTCACAACTGACTTCAGTTTGCTTTTGCGGGAACTTCTTGCACTTGCTCCAGTTCAGGAGTTCTCACCTGTTTCAGACCATGGAGGGTTGTTTTTATTCTGTGAGCCCAAAGGGAATGTCACAAGAGTTGTCCTGGCCTCAGCTTGTGACACTGCTGACAGCTGCAACATAGTGACTGAAAAACAAACACCACCTAAATAAAGCGATAGCCTTAAGAGTCTTAACACTGCAGCAGGCCTGACTTGAAAGGGAAAAGTAATCCAAAGAGCAAGTAAGTGTCACAGTGCCCTTCTGAAGACGCTCTGCCCCAGGAGCTCAGTCTGGCACCCAGTAGATCCGGTATAAGCTGTTCTTCTGGCTTACTTTGGGCAGACAGAACAATAGTACGGTTTTGTTCAAAGCTGGGGATACCCAGAGGTATTTGACGTGCTGAAGTTGAAGCGGTTTATGAAATACAATCCTGTGAAAGTTTCCTTTGAGCACAGAGCACTGCTGCCTCAAACCTTTACATCGGGATGATGCTTCCATTACTGAGGCTGGTGTCATCTGTGAAGGTTCTAATGTTTCAGAAACCTCACAATCCATCACATTATTTTTCTTTCTTGTTTTGTCTTAATCCAGTAGGAGGTAACTATTGCTGTGCAGGGCTCAGGACTGCAGGTGGGGTTCCTCGTGCACAACCGGTGCCCTGAAGTCCCTGTGTTTGAGCAATGCTAAAAATCAGAGGGCTGGTTCTATTCCCCGATACCGGGGTGACAGGAAAGGTGGTGTTCAGGGACAGGCAGCCTCTCCCAACCACTCCCTCATCATCTGGGGGCTGTTCTGCTATTTTATCCTGCAGTGTTGGGTTTTTCTGCCTGACTTAATTATTTATTTCTCTTTTAGTTCTGAATTGGTTGATGAGAAAATAGAGGAATTTCTTTCTTGTTTTGAAGAGAAAATCAAGCATTTACCAGAAGATGCTTTTAGCACCCAGGTAAAACTTAATCTGGAAAAGCTCTTCCTTGAACTGCTAAATGACACCTGAATGGGAGGATTTGATTATACTTATCATCTAGCATATTTCTGATGGGTTCTTTTCTGGACAAAGAACTCACTTTTAAATTTTGCCCCTTACTCTGCTCTGCAGTCTTGCCCTAAACATCTGCAGTTAGGTTTGACAGCATGAACTACCTTGTCAATGGAATTTGTGTTTTCTTTCCACTTCAGTGACTGTGACAGTAAATGAAGGGAGGTTTAACCCTTTTAAAATCAATTATTTTGTCTTTTTCAACTACAGGTCACAGCTTTGATAAAACTTAAAGAATGTGAAGATTCCCATCTTGGAGAAGAAGTAGACAGGAACTGGAATGAAGTTGTGACGCAGCAGTATCTCTTTGACAGGCTTGCCCGGGAGGTGGGTGGTCCCTCCTGGCTATTAAGTGATGCCAGATGGAACATTCACTCACACATCACCTTTTGCAGTGGTTTTAACTGGTGGTGCTCTGAGTGTAAAGCTACAGGCTATTTTAAAAGGGTTCTTTTGTCTAATGAGATATAGTTTGTAGAGAAACGTCTTTTGTTTTTAAAATGACTTGAGTCACTGCTGTGCTACTTCAACCTCATTCCTGTGGGTTTCAGATTGAAGCTCTGAAGTCTTTAACAAAATCAGACCTGGTCACCTGGTTCCAAGATCACAGAAGCAACAAGAGGAAAATGCTCAGCGTACACGTGAGTGTTTGTCAGCTCTGTGTTGCCAACTTCTGAAATGTCAAACTTTGATCTCTCAAACTCAGAGCCCAGTCAGGGTGTGGCAGAGGAGCGCTGTGATCTGTCTTCATGTGGTGGTTATCCACACTGCTGTTCAGGTTCTCAGTACTTCTCGTTACTCTGGCCATCTGAATTGCATTTAAGACTCTATTTATGGTGAACATGAGATGAGATACCATGCAAATTAGAGATGCTTACAGCCACATTTCTTTTGTGGTAATTTTTTTCCAGGTGGTTGGCTATGGGAAACATGAAGGGGACTCAGAGGTTACAGCTGTCTCAGAAGCACAGAATTCTTCATCTGGTGAAATACCTCATCTTGTTTTCTTGCCTCCATCTTCTTTGATGACTAATGTTACTTCCATCAAGGACATCAAAGCTTACACATCAACTCTGACTGTTCTCCCTTACCATAAAATATTAAAATAAAAATGACATCTTGCCCTGCTGCAATGTGTAATACAGGTGCTTTCTGCAACCTCAACCTTACAAACCTATGTTTATTAAAACAGGGCTGTAGTGGTAGCTGGAATGAAAGTGTCCATTCACAGCATGAAGCAGCTGTCCTTAAGGTGCCAGCCAACCCTTCCCATTAATCTAAGTTCATTAAGAATAGGCGCAGCCTTCATTTCCAGCCAGAGCACAGGGAAAGTTCCTCCCCCACCAGAAAGATGCTGCGTTCTCCTCCAGCTGGCCAAAGGGGTGGGCTCTACCTTTTTGTTCAGACTGTCCTGTGCATCATTCCTGCAGTGTGGTGGCTCAACAGCAGTTACAGCTCCAGAGAAAAAATACTCCACAGTTCTCCTCGAGCAGTTAGAGTGGATGGGAGGGGGGGGAAAAAAACCCCTGAGGCTTCAGTCTGACGCGGCTGCCTTTAGATTTTCTGTATGTGCAACAGAGGCAAAATAGAGATTAAATCAAATAAAAGCTAGAATTAACTGGGGGGGAGAAGAGCAGTTTGTTACACAGAGCTACTTCCTTGACTGACCAGTATTCAACTGCAAGCAAAAGCACCAAAATGCTGAGATCCCTCAAGTGCAGGTGGGCTTCTCTGCTGAAGCAAGGCTGGGTGCAGATTCCAGAAATACACTGCTCCAGGTGCTGCAAATTGTGCTCCTTTTGCTACTTCATTCATGACTTCAAAAAGCAGCTTCAGCTGCAAGGATTCCCCGGGGGGGAAAAATGCTAATCCTTTTCACATAAACCAACTGATCACCACTCAGCTGAAAACAGTCTTGCTGGAAAGGTTTATTATGAAATAAATAAAAAGTCCATAAGAGAAGTTTGAAAAATCTATTTTATGAAGCTTTAAGATGCATCGAGTAGAATTACCTATGGTTCCATTTTAATCTCAAAATAACAAAGTTATTTTGGGCAAGACACTGAAATGCCAAAAGTTGATTATCATACAGGTAGAAGGGAACATTTACAGAGCATTTTCTAACAAATTGTCCCATCAAAGGAATCCTCATATTTACACACTGCAAACATCAGCTAGATTTAAATGACATCTTGCATTTTGTTTGTTGGTTTTAAATATGTAGGACCCAGGAATATTACACAACTGATACCAATGCCACGGCCTTCACAGTGGTTATACCAAGTGCATATGCTTCACGGCCCAGGTTCTGCATGCCCTAGCGCCCCAGCAGCCTGCCTTTGAAGCCTCAATACACTACCAGTATAGCGCAGTCCAGAAGTTACTGCACAGCCAAGACATCTTCCTCCTTTAATTGCTTATCTGCACCAGTAAGTCCAGTATCCCTGAGAAAGGAACCACTAGCTGGAGGGTCAGGTTCTCCAAACGGTACGTACATATGTGATAACAGACAACTCTCTTGATATCAGATGTAAACTTCGCTAAGCCAAGGCTTAAACATTTCTGTTTATTACTGGTTTATTACTGGTTTTATTACCCACTTAATGTTTGCTGGCAGCAAGTCGTTTCAATAGCGGCTCATCATAGACCCAGCACTCTCCATCTTCATGGAATAACTAGAGAAAAGGAGAATCAGATGTCAGCTCTTCACGACTCTGTTGGGAAGGAACAAATGCTACAGGCTCGAGGGCAGTTACACTGTTCCCATAAAGCTCACCCTTGTTTCCCATGGGGTCTCATTCTCCTTTCTGGCTCTGGCTTCAGCTCTTTGTCTTTCTTCAAGCGCATGCTTTGCAGCGGTGGCTGCATCGATGTCTCTAATTTTTAAGTTGTAGGTTACATCTTTCCATAAGCTTAAAAGAGAAATTTGAATGGAGACTGCTTTAGAGAGGCAAAGTGCTGCAAGGCTGTAGAAATGCAGTACTAGCTGTTTTCATCAGGATGTGTTTGAATTAAGGTAGGTCTCGCGTTACCCAAGGGGCAGAAGAACCCCAGCATATATTAAGCCACCACTGCCCTGTATATTGCCAGGAGAGAGGAGGCTGTAGTGAAGCTCTCTGGACCTCCCTGGAACATTTGGTCCCCGCAACAGTATGACCAAGAACCACAGGTCTCCTTTTCCCCCTTAAAACCCCAACCTGCTTGTGCCCTGTCCTGGCTCTGTCCTGCAGCAAAGGCTCACAGAGAGCCGTTTGAGCCACATAGTGAGTGGATAAAATGCACAGTCAGCTGGACCCTGTGCTGCAACCTCAGGGAACTACAGAAAAGTCTTACTTTGCCTATTTAGCTAAAACTCTTACCAGCGAGACTCAAAGTCGTCTTGGTCCTCCAGTTTCCTTACCTTCTTCTTAATTGTAGGCATTTTCTTGGTATCTATAAAGACGGCATTCTCCTAGAGAGTGAGATTAAACAAAAAGAAAAAATTAAAAATCAATCAGTTCATTATCAAGACTTTAAATGTATTTACCCTCGCAGTCTAGTACCCTCAGCAAATACATGAGGAAACATCACTCTTTAGCTTCTAGTCTTGTTATAAAGATGAGGTTACCTTCAGAATAAACTAACAAAGTAAATTGAGGACTTCCATCCCAAATGCAGCATTATTGTGACAACCTGGCCAGGTCCCTAGGAGGTCCCAACTATTAATACTTGTTTTTAAGAAAAACAATAAAAGCGCACAACCACCCATTTGTGATGAAAAGGGGGAAGAAAAAGCAGCTTTACCCCTGATGTGTATTTTGCGTACATGACGCCATTCCATTCGCCTTCGATCGAGCAGAAGGGTTTCTTGTCGTTGGGAGAACTACACAGAAAGAAACAGTCAGTTCTCAGCTCCATCACAGCAACTGAAAGACCCTAAAGGATCAAAACTCTGTCCTGGATGCTGTACCGTCTGTTTTGTATCAGTCCTTAAAGCGTCCATCACAGATAGAGAAAAGACGAGGGTTCTGCTTACAAGTGAGAAGTCCTGCCTGGATTAGTTCAGCTGGGTAAACCTTAAAGGGAAGAGCTGTTCCATGGTAAGCCAGGTCTTCCCTTAGAGCTGTTATCTTCTTTTTGAGTTTAGGAAACTAGTTACAGGCTTTTGAAACAGGTATCGAATAGTAAGTTAAGCTCAAAGCTGCTTCCTTGGACTACTGAGAAACAAGTGATTTAAAACCACGTTATGGACCTCATTTTGTCAGCATCACTTTCTGATGTTACAGCAGATCTCCAGCTACAGTGAGAGTCTTTGCTGAATGCTCTGCTCTGGGCATGTGCACAGGGTCTGACCAAATTCACCAAGCCATGGGTATAAACAAACGTGAAGTCTGCTGCAGAGCTCTAGTACACGCTACAAACAGCGTTACTACCAGGCTCGCTTCGGTATTTTTCTTTTTAGGAGAATTAATGATGAAGAAATTCTGGATAATTTGAAAATTCAAATTAATTTGGTCAACAGCTGAGAATGCTTTAGAGCAGGACAAGGTAAGGTGCAGGCCTGTGCCGGTTTCCTCTCACAAATCTTGGCTATGAAATGGCATCCCATGACAGGTCATTACAATCTCTGTATGGCTGTTCCAGTACTGTACACTCCTGACTGCCCTGTCAGCATTTAAGCAAAGAAAATGTGAGATTAACTGAAGAAACATGCTTACAAAATTTCCGCTGTAATTCTGTGCTTCTTTCCTCCATAAAATGGTTTTGTGTGGAAGACAATGGAAGCGTTATAACCTGTCTTGGAGCAATTAATACTGCATTCTCCACCAAGTTCTATCCATGGCACAGTGAGAATAGACCTGCAATTATAAACAGATATCAGTTAAGAGGGTATAAACATGTTAGGCATGAAATACTACAAGACATTACAAATGCAGGTGCCAAAGAAAGGATTTACTTGCCTTCCATAACCATTAGGAAAGGTCAAAATATAGTGTTCATCATAATCTAGGCATGTGACACACCCTAGCAAAGAAAAAGAAACACAGATTTTAAAAACCTCCAGCAAGACTTTTCACAATGATCCCCTGAAATGATTTACTAAAAACTGGTACCATGAGAAGGCAAAGTGAAGAGCTTTACTGAGATGCTGAGAATGCCCACCTGCCAGAGAAGGTGGGACAGCTGTGTTCACGTGAAAAACTCAGCCCTAAATGCTTTCAGCACCGAGTGTGCAGAAAGAATCACTAATTCCTAGATACATAAGCTCCAATTACAAAAAATCAAACATCCCTTATATACCATATATATGACTTTAAGTATTTCTGCAAGAATTCCAGTAGCAGGATGTGTCTCTTCTGTTGTTAAAGGTACACACACATACCTTGCCCTATGTTATGAACCCCAATAGACATTCCTAGGAATTTTGACTTGGTCCAGATGTGAGCATTGAACTGTATCCTCTTGTTAAAACACTCGGCGTAAAATGCTGAAACTGAAGAAAAAGGTATTAAAAAGAGCAGCACAAAACATTAAATACCTTTGTTTCCAAATTAATTCATCAGGAAGTATCTCCAAGTGCCTCTCACTTGTGTGTGAACAGAATTTGCAATTTTTCTCTTGAAAACAGTTCAGAGAGAAAAAACTTTCTGCTTTCAGGTTTGAAGACAAAATGTAAATCTCAGCTGTAAACAAGAGGTGACTTCACTGTCACTCCTACCCAGCTGCCATCTCTGTTAGCAAAGTTCTTGTCAACTTACTTGGGGGATGATGAGAGACCTGCTCTGCCACAAATGTGACGCTGCTTTTGCTGACCCAAGGAACTGGTCCTTCTGAAACTGGCTCCTGCATGATAGGAGAGAGGATTTTCATCACTGACACGTTCACAAGCACCAGATGTTTCCAGGAGAAGTTCCTTCCATGTTTAAAGGCTTCTAAAAACATACTGCAGTGATTTTAACATATTTATCAGTTTCCTGATTTGATGGAGAATAACTCCTTACTCCTGAAACTATGAAGCTCTCTAAAGAACATGAAGCTTCTCTTGGTTTTAAGTATAAATGTAGTTGGGGAGATGCCCCCAAATACAACAGTTAAGCTGAAAGAGTCATGTATAAACCCAATTACAGTGTAATATTTAAATTACAGTGTAATATTTAAATCCATTTCTTATTAACTAATAAGAAATGGGTGGCAGGAATAGTTTTCAGTTTTGCTTGTGATGAAGTCTGATATGTGTATTAGTAACGATCAGATTACGGTGTCACAAAACAACCCTAATTTCCCGTGGCAGATCGTGAAAAGTAGTTTTTCATTAGAAGCAATGGAAGCACAAATACAATACTGTCTTTATGCCAGCAGGAGTGCAAACATTCACCTCAGAAACAAATTAAATGGGAAAAAAACCCACACTGTTTATATCTAAACAATCACACCCTTAGAGATACTACACTGAGGCTACAGGAAGTATCTCACAACAGCACATCCCGCATCATTGTTTGCAACTTCAAGGTGAGAAGCCTAAATGAGGTGTAAAATAAAAAAAAAAAAGTACCACCAACAAGACAGCCCACAGCAGGCTGCGTTGCGAGTGCTAGAGCTTTTCTCTAGAACCAGCAGGGCTCTGGTGGGCTATAGTTCACTTGTGTAATTCACGAGTCTCACTGAAACTTGGACAAATAAGAGGAAAGCTCATATGAGCTAGTAAATGAGTAGTGAGTGAGGAAAAGAAACCCCACTGTTAAAAACACAAGCGTTTGGAGAAATTATTTTTAAAAAAAAAAAAATCAGAATTTTTGAAAGAAAGGAATTGATACTTAGTGCTATGAAACAGTTCAGGGGAAAAAAGAGAACATTTAACATGTCAAATAGTTCTTAAAAAAACAACAGCTCAAACTTTGTTATGGAAAGTATTTTAAGCTTCTACCCAACGAAAAGGAGGAAGGCAAGGGAGACATCAGTTAAGTGCCGTAGCTTATCAATTTTGCTACTTAAACACAGCGTAAGCAGCAGTTTCAGTCAGCACATTAATAAAGCTTTGGGAACTACTCGCATGCATTCTAGCCACCAAAAAACCATACCATAGGAAACTAACCGTATCATCTTCACCTTCAGTGCCTGGTAATACCCAATGGCATCGGAAGATCTCGCCCAAAATGGGATTGTAAGGCTTCTTAGCAACAGACCCCTTTCTTCCTGCATGAAAAGCTGAGAGGTACCATTTAACCACTTGAACCATTCGTTCCTTCGGATCCTTCTGGTCACTAATGCTACAAGGGCCAAAAGAGAGAAAAGAAGGACAGGCCAAATGAAATACAAGCAGGTACCTTGAACACAGGAGAGCTTTGGGGATGTTCGGTTGTTTCACTACTACAAGTTTGACTATTTGGACTATGTTCCATGTTTAAATCAAAACTCAAGCAACATTCTTCAGAACTACCAACTTACTTCTGGCAGCCCACAAGGGCCATAAATAATATCAGAACCTGTTAATGCTCTGCTTTAAAAATCAAATACCTGACAAATAAGTCCGGATGTGCGAAGAAGTCAGCATACATTTCCAACAGCGACCTTCGTTCCAGGATAAAAGTTGGAAGAACCACCTGGGTGAAGAAAAATGACTCTGATAGATCAAGACACTTTAGCATCCTGCACAAATGCATTTAGCACACTCGGTGTCAATAGCACACAAAGCACCCAGGGCTTCCCGGGCCTGTAAGCTGATTGTGTTCTCAAACCTACCAATGAGTTCTGACACATGCGGGTCAGTTGGCATCTTCTATAAAACCTAAGATCTAAGAACTGCCTCTTGTCTTACATATAGTCTAGTCCCACTTAGAGAATACCCAACTGCATGGCTGAGCTTATCGAAAGCTGTTTCTGATTACAGTAACACTGATAACTAGCTCTTGGAACAAATACACAGTTGAATTATGACTTTAAGACTGAACAGATTTACACAGAGTTTGGGGTTTACTCTCCCTCCCTTCCCCCATCAGCAAGTTTACCTTTGTTAGATCCATTCCTAATCTAACTTGCGACAAGAGATGCATAATAACACTTTTATGTTCTTCTACCGACTCTCCCTCTCCATCATCATCTCGATCATCAGGAGGATCGAAGAGATCTACAAAGACCAAATTGCTTTTGTTTTACTCTAAACATTCAAAGACAGATTCAATTAGCATATATATTAGCTGTTAAAATTGAGGCTTTTAAATACCACAATTCAACAATCTTCCATCAGTAAAGAAACAGTGAATAAACCGTTTTCTGTAAGTACTTCATCATACAGGTATGATGACACATACACCAACGCAATTTCACAGAGATTAACAATCAAGAGCTCCTTAGTGGGAGTTCATGCAGTCCACTGACCAGCATCGTTTGTCCCATTAGACATGGAAGAATTGAGGGACTCCGTGGTATCCGGGCGTTTCAGACTGCTTCCTGTGCTGCTCCGTGTCAGGACTGCGGCAGACCCTGAAGAACTAAGGAGGAGTAATAAATCCTCACAATCCACAACCAATTCAGACGACATTATTTTAATCTGATGTATACAGACATTGGCAGACATTAATAGAGGTGCTGCACACTAATTCACAGAAAACTTAAGAGATCCTGTAGGTGAATAAATGGGAAAGCCTGCAGTGAGATAACACCTGAAGGCAGGTAACAACTGACTAATTCCTCTTTGAAATGTGTAACAACTCTTAAAATGGATTTTCTGATTCATAGAAAAGAAGAGTAAACAGGGATTCGGGGGAAAGGCAGTCAATTCATCTTTTAGTACGTGTGCGAGGGAATTGCTTGTTTACCACGGGCTTTTTTGCCTCCCCCGCATGTGTTTTCTTTTAAAAGCCAACGTGGCATATTCACTTACTTAATTTAACCAACTTCGACAGGCAGACAAGCCAGGCCCCTATAGACAGAAGTTGTACTCAGCACGTGCTGCACGCTTTCAGCTACTTACTCCATACATCGCTTTGGGGAAGAACTGCTCTGATAGAATTCATCAGCATCGTAGAACTCATCCTCACTGCTTGAGTATGAAAAATCTGGGACTGTATTTGGAGACAGGTTGACATGGCTGGGAGATGTAAGACTGCTGCTAGGTGCTGACTGCCCACTTCCTATGGAGTATTAAAAATTACAGTCTAAAAAAACCACCTAAAAATATTACAGGAATTGCAAACATAATTATAGCAGCTTCACACGTATTATAGCAACTTTTGCTTCAAAGCATCTATTGCAGTTTTAAAATAATAGCATTCATTGTGCTGCTTAAGGGGGAGAGGAGGGAATCCATGAATTAAAAAAAACCCAAAGGCCACACATGATGTAACAGCTGCAAAGTTCTTGTGCTGATTACTGCAAGATTGCGATGGAGACAAGCAAAACCTAGGAGTTTTACTGTACGCGTAGTGGGGAGAAAGAGCAGCGTAACTGATCTTAACACACCACTGAAATACGTGTTGAGTAAAAGCAAGAGGTAAGCCAGTAAAACATTGTCTTAATAGCTCATTACCTTCGGTTTCAGACTATATATTCAGGTTTTGTTTCTTGTAGTTCAGTAAGACTGTTACACAGAACTGTACCTGTACTATTTGGTGTTGGAGTCTGATTTCCAAGCGATGCTACTACAGGTCCCACTGGCAAAGATGAGGGTCGCTGCTCTGATTTGCACAGCTGAGCAGGTTCTAGGGGATATTTTGATATATTAAAAGCAAAATTCACATTTAAATATGAGAATCGTACTTTTGTTGGGAAGCAGATGCCACGTCATTTTCCCTTACCTTCAAAAATTAAATCCTTTTCTATAAAAGCCATTCAGGTAGAAAAATATGTTTCTGTCATTGTTATCTAGATCTTTTTTATTAAGACGGCATTTCTAATTGCTGCAGTTATTTAGCTAGAAAGCTTTTATCTTTTCTAAACATCGTGGTTTCATTTAAGAAAGTATATTAGAAATCTAAGTTAGCAACTTACAGCAAGTAAAATCTATCAGCTCATCCACAGAACTAGAGGCAGGTTTACCTGGTGGCTGAGGAAGCCCCAAGCCTCCCTCTTCTTTCCCTTCCTTTGCACCACTGCGGTCAGTGTGCAGCACCAAGCACAGGGTGCTCCTGCACTGCATACGTGACACAGGAGCTACCCTCCACTATGCAGGCCCTCCACCTCAACTGCAGTTGCATCCTGCTCTGCTGGGATGAATATTTCTGCTGAGGTTCTCTCTGCGCACCATACCTGGAGGTATAACTGCTTGGGAAGGCATCGTGCTGACCACTGACGGTTCCAAGGGGCTGGGCTGATAAACTGCGTCAACTGGGTTTATAGTGCTCTGAGACAAGAGAAAGAAAAGCACATTTTTTTCTCAATTAAAAAAAAAAAGCATAGATAGCAAGCAGATTGTGAGCACAAGAAAAGCCCAAATGCAAGATAGCAAATTCCTGAGAGAGAAAGTAAAACAAATTGACAGTTGAGGACATGAGAAATACTTTCAAAGCAGTAATAATTCAAGTCTTTACATGGATTTTACACTAAACTGAATTTGCTACAGATTTGAACTGTCCTATAAAGAATTCTTACTTCAAGCTCTAGCTTATGATATATTCCTTCCCGTGCCCATGAATAAATATTGCATGCGAAGACTGAAAAGTTAGACACAAATAATCAAGCAAAAATTAGGATCAGTGATCCGTATTTTTAAAACCATTTATTTCAAATAGTAATTTGTTCAGGCCATAGTAAATCAACACATAATTTAGAACGAGAATCATCAGCATGTGAACAGCCATGAAGCGCCTTTGTGGCCACAGTCCAACAGAAGCTGACAGTTCTCTCAGCATGTCTCCAGTAGAGGACATTTCAGTCTACTTATGAACGTGGGCACTTTGAAAATGAAGCACCAGTTTAACTCGACACTTGCAGAAATCACCGACTTCAGCATCTGTTCTTGACTTTCATACAAGAAGCCTTCTTGGAAATCTAAATTGCAACATCTTTTAATCCAAACTTGAATGGTTTTGCCTCGCTTCACTGGCCTGTAATTTTCTTGTCATCTAAATACTTTACATTACTGTTTGTAATGTATGTTTATATAAAACAACCAGAACTACATTGTTCTAGGTTGTTAATTGGCTAAAAGGCACATAAAACCCTTTTCCAAACATCCTGCAATTTAAAACCATTGATCTACGTCAGAACCGTGAAAATCTCTGCCTCAATTTGCTTGGAAATCTTGCTACTGTGCTTATGTTGAACACCAAGGTCATAAAACACTGAGTTCTACTCTAAAGAGAGTTCTGCAAGTTCTGCTTTTTAAAAAGGTAGATGAGTTTTAAATTTAGCCTCTTTTTATTTAAAAAAGAAGAGTCTCAAACTCTCCTTCCCCCCTTTTACCCTATTAATTTCTATCTGCATGCAGACTGAGGGAAATAGGGTCACTTTAACCTCACTCCTCCCATCTTCCTACAAAAGGAAGACTTTCCTTGGCTCTCTTCCTGGATAATTGTAATTCTGAACTTTATCCTACATTAATCAATTAAACAGTAAAGATTTTTTACTACATTTTTATAATACAGATTTTATTTAATTGAGAACAAAACAATTATTCCCTGTTTAAAAAACCTCTGGTTTAAAAAAAAAAGACATAAAAATTGCTTTCTGCATTTTCATTGATGTTACCAACTAGTGTAGAAATATATGATCCAGTACATATATTGTTACTCCACTGTATGCCAGCATAAAATCAACATTCCTTACACATTACTTAGAGTGGCTGTGCAATTAGTCTGCAACACAGGTAGGTACCTGTCCCACATTTTCAGAGTTAAGAAACTGAAAAATCAAGATGGTCCTATGATACACAGGATGCTCTGACTATCCCTCCTAGTTTTTACCATGTATAATAACATACACAATACAGAACACTGGTGTGATAAAGGAAAAAAAACCCCAAATAACTTTGACTTTGTATGCAGGATTGTAACCTTATCCTTAAACGATTCTCCACTCTGCAGAATGAACTGGAGTTCTTGATAAGGTATTTTGGGGCATGCCTGCATGGGCTAGAAACGGATTAAGTCAGACCTGAAAGTTTCCTGCTCGGTGTTTAACAACAACTAGAAAACAATCGCGCAGAAACAAGACCACCGTCATCTCCCCTCAGTATCAAATATGGATCATATTCCTGCCTAAGTTTAAGGACAAATCCTGACCTTTAGCGCCCAAGCTAATGCTGACCTCAAAGCATCAAAATTTCAGTCTTCATAATCACCAATGCATCTGTTAATATATTGTTACAGAAATGCTTTCTTTTTGCTCCCCAACATAAGCCATCCCACAGGTAATTAGAATAGCGGCCCATCGAATTCAGACTACAGTGAGCTGTAATACTATCCGAAATTTCTGAGCTGCAGCTCTCATGTTCATACCACCTCTGCCTGCCTGTGGTAGCTGCATAATCACCCTTTTCCAGGACATGTAACAGACTCTATTTCATTACACTAAGACCTGAATTACAGGACAATCCATGGGGTAATCGTTCATCTTATTGATGGTAAGCATGAAACCAAAACCTGTATGTGCATCTTTACTCTGAAGTTCATACCAGAAAGTCATACTGATAAAGCTGTATGGAATGGAAAGACAAATAAAGGTTGGGAATTATTGTCAGCTGTAAGGAGAACACACTCTGATTTTTAGAGTTATGATTTACTGAAACTAATCTCCTACTAAAAATAGCTGAAGTGTATTCAGGTGACAAAAAGAGAATGAAGAAAGAAGTCACGTGAGACTGAAACCAGGGATAGACAGAAGTTACGTTAAAAATGCAGAAGATATATTAAAGAATAAACAGACATAATACGACTTTGCATCAAATGAGCAGCACTGTAGAAAACAGGAACTACTTGAAGCACACGGATAGCTGATCTATTTCATACACAGAGATACTTCAGATGGAACACAAAACTACTTCTACCCCAGCAATTCCCCTTCTATCTGTTCACGTGGCAGATCGTTATCTACGCGTTCAGTCATACCACTGCCATTTAAGACACTCAGCATAAAACTGATTATTTTCTAAAGGCAAGGGTGTTAGCCAACATCAGAAGCTAATGACTCAACATAATTGTAACAAGACACTTGAAGCAGTAAATTAGAGAAAGGAAAAAGTAATGTTGCAAAATGAGTGGAAATTCAGGTCTCTGTTCACATGTTCTGCAGAAATAAAGGGAAGTAAAGATTAGAATTAAACTTACTATAAGTCCATCTGCGTGCTTCTCCTCATTATTTTGGTCCTTAAGGAAAAAATGTTAAAAATATCAACAATCTTGTATGACTTATCAGTTCTGTGTTAAACGAGAACAGCAAGTTTCTCCTAGGAATGTTTACATTTTCAGCCATAAAATGTTCCTTATCATGTGATAGTGTCACTAAACTTCAAAGAACAACTCTATACATAGTCACTGCACCTCTGAAGATGAGCGTTTTCTGAGGACAGATCTGTCCACGAAAGTTTGAACAGTTTTAAAAATACCCCTTCTGCACTGCAGAATACAATCATGCTTTATGACGCACATTTTTCCCAAATAGCCAAGAGCTCCCCAAAACATGGTCTGCAGCACCAATGAGTCCCTGAAAACCAAAAGACATGAAGTTCTCCGTTTCTGAAGAGCCATGATCAGCACACAGGTCAAGTTTACAACAGCACTTTTTCCTTTTGAAAGGCAGAAGCGCCTTTGTAAGTTAAATGTTTTTAACTTTTGCTTTTCGATATCCACTGGCTTTTAAAATGTTTTTATATTATTTACAATCTAGAATCGGGGTGGGGGGGAATGTTACCTAGAGGCATATGTGAAAGAGCAGGCAATGCATGGAATAAAACTGTCACCAGGGGAAATTAAAATAGCAACAGACAAGCTAATGGCAAACTACAGTTATATAGTTTTAACACTGTACCAGCAACAGAATAGATTTTACTGAAGTCTAAGCCAAATCTCTTCACTTGTGCTGCAAAGTTTGTATTAGTCAATATATCAATCTATAACTTTGTTCAGGGTAAACATCAAGACTTGTTTGCAGAGTATTTCCCTGGATTTACAGTTAAGAGGAACAAGAAAAAAGCTGTAAGGAAGTATTAAGAAAGTTGGCACATACTTATATTTTGATACTTTATATATTCTTCCTTAGCTTATATAGTTGGTAATAGGCTGCTTAGATTTCATGTCTGCGAGCTGACATTTCTTAAGCAAGGCTTTCCATGACAAGAACACCACTAAGGGCAATGACTTCCATTGGGTTGCAAAGTTACAAAGAACTAAAAATAACACTGGAGTCAAAAAATATGATTTTTTTTTCAACATACACTACTTCCATGCTATGCTACTGTCTCTAAGACCGAGGAAATAAAACACAAAGATGCTGCATTTCTACTAAAGCTTGCTATCCGACCTCACTAGTGCACCATCAACGTGTGGCATGTTGATGAAGGCAGGCAGGCAGAAAGGCCACAAAACTTGGCAGGCAAGACTGAACAGAAATGGAGTGAAAAAGGGAAGGCAAGGATGCAAAACTAAGTACCTAAATTATAAAAGCTACTTGATAAAGCATCTAATATATATTTCTAGGAGTGTAGTTATTACTACACTCAAAATCACTAACAGACCATTACATATATTTTACAACACACGCAACAGAAAAGCTAGACATCTTCAACTGCCACACACACAAAGGGGACAACACAAGCCAAATGCTCTGCCTATCCATCCCACTTAGTTTGTTCTGGTTGCTTTTTGGTAAGCCATGTCTAGTATTTACCTTACTATTTTGAAAATGCCTTGGGTCACCTCAAGTACAAGTAGCATGATTACACACTTGATTTACCAGTAAGTTTAATAAAAATTTAACTGTCCAAGTCCCAAGGTAGGTTGCTTTAAGAGTCCAAGAAGTAGCTTAACTTAACACACAAGAAAAGAAAAAAGAGCAAAAGACCCCCTCGCAAAACCTAAAACCCACCAGGTTTGCCTCAATGTACCAAAAAAACATCTGAACAATAAATGTCTCTGTGTTTGAAACACATGTTCTAAGTACACAGAGCAGTGACAGAGTTTAAGGCACGCAAACAACAGGAGGTGATTGTGAAGCCTGTCTCCTAATGAGAAAAGCACTGTACAAGTAAAAGTGAGGGGGAAGAGGTGGTGTTAATACATTCGTTTTCAGCTGTGTAAGTCAGCAGCCATAACTCCCTTATAGCTTTCAGAAAAAACCTTGCAGAATCTCAAAAGGTTCTATACTAGAGAACAGAAAGCTAGCAGTCAGATACACATGCAACTTACAGAACTGTAAAAACAAACCAAAACTCCCTGTATTCTTAATTTCCTACAGTAGTAAGAAATCAGGATACCAACAGTTTATGAAAAAGGGGGCAGGGAGGGTGGGAACAGAAGTGCCATGTAGGCAAGAAGTACAGCTACTTAAGACAGAGAGAGGAAGAAGATGAAGAGATGAAGCAGAATAAAGGTTATTAAAATAGTGGGCAGATTTATAGAGGATATTTTTCACCCTATGTGGATCAGTTTCTTCCAATTCGCTGTACATAAGCCACTCATTTAAATCACCTTATCTTCAACAGCTCTAGAAGAGCTTTAGATAAGGTTTAGCAAAAAAAAAAAAAAAACAACCAAACCCCAAACCCCAAACAAAACCCACTCCCCAATGGATAAACCCATCTATTTACACTGGTTCATAATTACTGGTACTGAAAGGAGGACTTCAAGGTCTAAATAATTTAGTGTCCCAGAAAGCAAGCCTTAGCAACTTTGTGGGACCAAATTCCATCTACTTTTACACTTGCATTGTAGCTGGAGCAGTCAAGCACTGAACCTGGTCAAAAATGACTGCAACTACCACTACAAGTTCAGTTTTGTCCATCACAAACAAACCACCCAAGCAACTTCAAAGTATGCCCGAAGCCAGTGCAACATAAGCAACCATATTTATCTATTCCCCAATAAACTTACCCATAGCAGACACAGAATTTGATATTCAATAGAAACAAGAACGCTAACTCAGTCACCTATTACCAGCTCTGATCAGCTGAAAAGCAATTATAGCAAATCTGAAAAAGCAGAATTAATTACATTGCAGAGCCTTAAAAAAAAGCAAATTTCCATAGGAATTAAACCTATGTGAAAATCACAACTGTTAAATATATCCCTATAGTAATTAACAAAAAACCTAGCAAGTCATCTGCTGCACAGTTTCTCCAAAACCTACCTTAATACAGCAAGTCACGCATAGCTGTAGAGGAAAACTAGCATACTGCCATCTAACCTGTCTATAACTGACTCTACAACTACCTGAAAGGAGGTGTGGGGAGGTGGGGGTCCGTCTCTTCTCCCATGTTATGAATGACAGGACAAGAAGAAATGGCCTGAAGTTGCGTCAGGGGAAATTTAGGTTGGGTATCAGGAAAAATTTCTCTACAGAGAGGGTCATTAAGCATTGCAAGAGGCTGCCCAGGGAGGTGGTGGAGTCCCCATCCCTGGAGGTGTTTAACAGACGTGTAGATGTGGTGCTGAGGGACATGGCTTAGGGATCCTGGCAGCGCAGGGAGAACAGTTGAACCTGATGATCTTAAAGGTCTCTTCCAACCAAAACAATTCTGTGATTCTGTGGCTCCACTAAATCCTCAAAGAATGACAGCCTACTGGTTTCACTGCACTAAAACAATCCTTAATATACCCAGTCCTACATATCAGCCAGTTTAAGTACCGACAAGGCTTTTCTTGCTATCACCACAGTGAAGGATCCAAACAGTATCACTGCCTGTCAAATAAAGGCTGTTTTAGCACCAGATGCATGCAATACAGAACAATTTCAATGTACCCTACTATTTGTAAAATGTTTTTGGTTTTGTATAAGCATGGTAACTAACAAACCTCTTCAGAATTTTTAAGCTACTGATGTGAAATCTGAATGTCACAAAATATGCACTGATCCTTTTAGTGAATGACTTCTGATCCTGCAAGGTTCTAAATACTTCAATTTTCACTAGCCTCAAATTTTTGTACAGTGTATCTGGCATCTAGAATGAACACAACAGTATTGTATTTGAAAGCTGGAAAAAAAATGTTGATCTAGACTACGGAAAACAAAAACTGAAGAGCCTACACCTATTTCTCTTAAATTTCTGAATAAATCAGAATCTGTATTGATTAAATTCAGCCTTAAATTCTGAAAATATCATAAATTAACTTCTTTGCAAAACACCATCTTCCTTCATTTCAGTCACAAGATATAAATCAGAAGCTCATAACTAATATATCCTGAATACAGTACACAAGGGCCTGTAAGAGCAAAAGTAACAAAATTTACTTTTTACAAAAAAGTAAATACAAATTTCACTAAATTTTAAAAAGTAACAAACATTTAAATGCAGTGTGAGCGCATTACCCATATTACATTCTCAAACACTACAATTCTTAAAGAAGTTCCAACACCGTCACGAACTTCAGACCTATGAAAAAGGTTGCCAAACCAGTTTAGATTATTAACATCACAATTTTCCCTTTTTCTATTTGTTACTTACATTCTTAAATGGAGGGGGGAAAAATAGAAACTTATCAAAACTCTTTTGTTACACCTATGTTTAAGTTCTTAGTCTAGTAGCGAACTCTGCAAAAGAACATTAATCTCCACAAGTCTTACCACGAATGTGAGCAGGGCCATCTGCTATGGAACTCAGTAGTTCAGAAACTTCACTAAAACAGCATAAGTCGACTTAAACTATTTTTTTTATATATGCATCCTGGATCACACACATTAATGCTGTGTAATTATAATTCAAAGCAGTTTACAGTGTACTTACTTTAGCAATCTGTAGCAACACAATGCAGTGTTTTATTGATTCTACCATGCTCTAGGAAAAAGAAAAGAACATATAAAAACCTTGTATGACTATAGTATTTTTTACTTACAGCATTTTTATTAGTTACACAGAATATTACCTGAAACACTGACAAGAATTAAATGGACACATTTCCGTAGAACTCCTACTTTCCCTTCTCCACCTGCCCCCCACCTTTTTTTTTTTTTTCCAGAGAAAAAGAACTGAAGTTTCCAAAAGCCACATTCAACACTGGTTGTCAGGGTAAAATGGATGGAGGTCAGCTGCAAGCAGGTAAACTCACGTGAAGAGAGGCTGAGAGAGCTGGGCTTATTTAATCTGGAGAAGAAAAGGCTCAGGGAGAACTTATCAAGGGGCATCGATATCTGATTGGGATGGTAGAGCGTAAAGACCACAGAGCTAGACTCTTCTCAGTGGTGCCCAGTGACAGAACAACAGGCAATGGCCACAAACCGAAATACAGGAAATTCACCTTGAACACAAGAAAACACTTGTTTACCCTAGGGATGATCAAACACTGGAACAGGCTGCCCAGAGAGGTTGTGGAGCCTCCATCCTTGACGTTACTCAAAATCCAATCAGGTTTGGTCCTGGGCAACCTTCTTGAGCTGACTGTGCTCAGAGCATGGGATTAGACTGCAGACCTTCAGAGGTTCCTTCCAATCTCAACTATTCTAAGTTGTTAGACACAAATCTGAATGGGTACCAGAACCAGGCTGCCTCTGCCACTGCTGGACCTAACACGGATTCCCACTTTCCTGTAAAAGGCTTTAAAAACTTTCTGAAGAAAATAAGGCGAATTTCAGAATCTATATAAAATAGAGATAAAAAACTAAAGACACTTACACTGGTTGTTTCTTTGAGACTTTCAATTTTCTGTAAAAGAAAAATTAAAATAGCACGGTTAAAGACAGAATTTCCAGCATCTAGTTTGACCTAAATACTGTACAAACACTATAATCTTAAATTGGGTGAGTAAAAAAGCAACCAAAACATTAAAGATGATTTGTGTACAGAGACACAAAATTTTCATGTTGGAGTTGACAAGACAGACATCAAACTGACAATTAAACTTAAAGATGACAAGGCTGGGAATTTCTGAACAGTGACATTATACATATTTACCCAAAGCTACACTTCAGTTTTGCATAACATCAAAAATGAAATGCAGTCTGAAGATTCCCTCTATGTGCAGTTTGTACCCTTATATAGCATACTGAATGGTGGCACATTTCAACAATCAATATTACTTGAAATTACCATCATTCAAGTATAATAAAGATATGCAGTTAAGCAGGATTTTTAAAAAATCATGAAAAATACAGTGCACACACGTTCTTGCTCTAAGCCTCCAGCTAAAGAGCATCTGGAAACCAGCCTACTTAATTTTATCTAGAAACACTGGTTCATAAAAATTTCCTGTGTGGAATTGCACTTCAGGCATGCAAAAGGCATCTGCACGCCATTTGACACATGAGCATGGCCAATCTAAGAAGCATATGCATCCTGTTGATGTCCTTGGGTCTGTCTGCAGAAGGCAAAATTATTAAATTGGACTCAGCACTGAACCTCTACTAATTCAATTACAGGACCTCTTTGTTTTGATCAATCTGAGTGTCTCAAGTGACTTGAGTCACAGCCTTTTTTGATTCTTGAATACCTAAGTGTGTAAAGGAACTCCTTCTCCTCCCCCAGCACTGCAAGCCAAATTCTACACCATGAGAGCAACACCCACCTATAAATCTACAGGAATTAATAGTCTCAACTTGTGGATTAAAAAGAAAATAAATTCAAGGACAGCTTTCCAGCCTATACCTGGGGAAAATTCTTTCAGTTATGCTCTGTTTTATATACTATTCCTAAGGATGCTATACATTTTCTTCATGTTTAATTGGCAAGAAGTGGCCAAACAGCATCCAGCTTCAGTCTGTTCCACTGGAAAGATCGGACCATGCCAATCTAGGAAATCAGGGATGTTATATCACTAAGTTACGTTATATTTACTTCTGCTGCTAGCAGGGAAGTATGCCAACAGCTAAAAATGCCTTTGTTTTGGCTTTGTTTGTTTTTCATGCCTCTACTATATTTCCAGTCCAAACTTTATCAACACATATTGAAAACAGTATTTTTAAATATGATAGTAGTGAAAGTTTGAGCCTTTTAGCACCAAATCAGAACAGGCAATGTACCCAAACACACGGATCTTGTCAGATGAAAGATTATGCAGCTGAAATATATAAAACACTCATTCTCAAAGCTTTATAACCGAGACAGCTGTCACCAGTTTTGATTATTCTTTACTGACTTTTTCCCCAACTTGTTATAGAGTATTTACACACAAAATAAACCAGTATCTCATTTCCCTCACTGTTACCATCTTTGCAGAAAATCTGAGATGGGAAAAAACCTCAGCACACCTAGTTTACAAGGCTCATCCACAAATTATGCATTCATCATTTTTTCCTGTACGGCAGTCAATTCTTTGTGAGCTGGCCAACTTTCGTAGTAACAGTACACATTAATGCGGTATTTTCTACATTCGTGCTGCATGGCTGCCTTGCAAGAAACCAGCACACAGCTGGAATATTGTCTTCTTCATATACCAGTACACAAAATTCTAAGAACAATGCTGGCCAGTCAGACACAGTCCTTGGGAAAACCCTTCTGAAGAGCACTGGCCATGTTCAGGGCTAAGCAAAGGTCGACAGGGAAGTTGCTGGATTTTCATGAGCAATGTGTTCTGGAATGGTGATGTAAGTTTGTGAACTCAGCCCTGTAAGATCTTATATAAATAGAGAGTAGATATGACACTGGGGAAAGGAGTGGACAACCACTACAAAACTGACATGCTTGCAAGAGTGGTTGGTTTGGAAGAAAAGTGAGGAGAATGCTTGTACCGCATCTCATCAGTTGTACAGAACTACACTGCTACATATATGCACTGCTACAATTCTTGTAACTTTATTCTTATTACCTTTTGTTTAAACTTGCATTAAAGTAATATAAGTAATTTCAAAAACACAACATTTTAAGGAAAATCGTAAGCAGGTAAAAGTAAGTATGCTGAAGATGAAAAACACTAATGAAAATTAAATAAAATATAATTTGCTAGTAGAGTTACCACAATTTTTTCTCTTCAACATCCCCACTCTTTGAAAACTAATTAAGATAAAATTTTAATAAGACAGTTTCCCTAGTTTTACATGATGAATACACTATTTGCAAATGAACATCAATTTCCTGCAGACTTCGCTTGCAGAATGCAGATACGTGCTGTATCTAATCTAATCAAACTGCAGACTCCTGATGAAACTACTCCATCTACTTGCTGCACCTCCTTGACATCTGATTTTTTTTTTTAATGAAGCCACTGGTGACCCAACAGAAAGCTAATTTTATTTTATGGAACACGATTTTTGCCTCATTCAACAATCACCTGACTACAGAGGGATCACCTCATCCAGCAAAGAGAGGCAGCAGCGGCACACATGGATAGCCAACTTGCGGTCAGAATTGGTAAGGTGCAACCCGAATCTGTGTGCTCACCCTTGGACTTACTCCTCAAAAAGTACTTGTTGTTAACCAAACAGCTGAAGCGGGCTACACTTCCCTCCAAAGCCTCTTATTAAGTCATGTCAGCTCTGTTCCAGCCTGCCAAATACACACCTCTCCACTGTTCTGATGCTTTCGAAACATTACAGCTGTATTCTCCCTGATGTGTGTGCTCAAGATAATTTCACAAAACTGAACAGTTAACTTTGATTTCTCACTGATAATATTGCTTACACTGTAAGAAAGCAAGGTCTTGCTTGTCTTCACCTTGAAACACCAGCACCCTCAGATCACACACCTTGCTTTAATCCCTGCATAATGGGATATATACGTTGTGCTCCTTCAATGCTTTCAGCAATACTTGCTTTGCTGCTAGTCACAGTATGTTTGCCATACAGCATGACCCCGCTATACATTGCTAGTTGTACTTCTGCCAGGAGTATCAATGGGAACAAAGGGAATTCATCATCATTGCAATATCTCTCAAGTCTTCAAAATTCATCAAGTCTACATCTGCACTGTCTTCTTCCAAGTTCAACAGATTATCTTGTCTCAAAAAGATACCCAAGAGATCTTGAAGCATCTCAGATCACCTACACCCTATACCATTATCTTCAAAAGATCAAATCATCATCATCGTGGCTTGGCTTCGCGAACAAAGATCTGGGAAGGGCTTTTCCCACGCTCACTGCAAGCGATGAGTGCACCCTTCAGGCCTGCGTGGTGGATTTTTTAGGTGAGGCGCAGCGTGCGCGGAACTGGCCCCACCCTTTACACCTGAGGTTCATCTGCCAGGGCCTAGAGAGCTTGGACGGTGACAGCGAAGTCCTTGGGTCGTAGGTTTGGTTAGAGTATCCTTCTCTTAGATGGATGCCTTACAGGGCTAAACAAGCTCCATCTGCCCGGGTTTGGAGTCAGAGTTGTCCTTCTCCTAGGATGGCTGCCCCAAGGCTAGTGAGCCCATCCTGCCCGTGGACACACTGTGTCTGACCCTTCAGTTGAGACCTGTCTGGCTTGGGAGACCCCACCGGAGGCACATGCCACCACCAGCACAGCTCTCAACCTCACAAGGGCACGCAAGCTCCTTCTCCACGGCAAGGGGGTGCCCATGAAAGAGTCGCTGCTCTACCTCCGGACATCACAGACCCGGGCACGGGGTGGCCGGGGCCTGCCAAGAACGGGAGTCCTGGAGGGTCAAAAGATCAAATATTCTGTAACTAAAACCAGCTCCATACACTTGAAAAAAAAAAAAAACAACCCAATAGCTCAGGTTTTAAATGTCTGGCCAGAAACAGTTGCAGAAAACAGCACTCAGCTACTTGGGAAGCACGTAACACTCAAATAAGCAAATCTTCTCGGAGGAAAAAAAATACGGGTTGGCTGGAAGCATCCTGCAGGTTACAGTCAGCTCCGACAGCTGAGCCATACTGCTATAAACAAATAGGAAAACTGCTAAATACAGTATCAAAAAACCTCTTAGCTGCTTTAGTACAGGAAGAGACATGATCAAAAAAGTGCTTTGCCAAGTCTTTTTCATTTTTAATAGAGAATAAATGGAATCTATAGTAGCAGTACCACTCATCAAGATTTAGTACCAGAGGAAGCTGGCCTCTTCTAAACAAGCCTCCTGCTTTCTCTGTAAAGTCAATCTGTCTGTTCCATAGACACCTTGCAGAGATAAAGAAATCAGTACAACATGCAGAAAGTCTCCAGGGATTAGAAGCACTGTCACAGGAAAACAGAAAGTACTGCCTGATCTGCAAAGTAGCATCTGGAGGGAGGTCAAAATTGAAGGAGAACTTTTCCCAGTACCATGCACCAAAGGCGAAATACAAAATCTTTAGATCTTACTCTTTTGGTCAGTTGTCCTCAAACTAAACACTTATACAGAGAACACTTGTACTTCAAAGTTATTTTAAAAGCCTGTACGTGCAAAAGAACTCCAGAAAGACCATCACTTGTGAAGTCCCTAAGATGCCACGTAACAAACACCAAACAGGATAACATTTGAAAGGTCACAGCCATTATAAAGAAGTAAACAAATCACAGAAAACGTCACACTGAATGGTTTCAAAACAGAAACCAAACACCAAGTGAACATCAGCTTGTCTTTCACAAGTGAAACTGGGAAAGAAGGAAGGAACTAGGATGAAATAAACTACTGTGATACTGAAAATAATGCATTACCAAAAAATAAAAGCAACTCCTCGGTAATAAACTCTTCATAAGGAATTGTTAAATCCCTCCTCCACACCACACAAATTAATATACAAAACCAGCGTGCTACTTCACACCAAATTCACACCACCAAAGGTGCACGCTAGCCTTACTTCAACAGTGAAGAAGCTCTGACCTACAAACTGACGCGGAAATGGAATAGGAGGGGATGAAAATACACACCACTTGAGTGAATTACAACCTCGCTAAAGAAGTAGTGGTCCCCACATAAGTTACATTATTGGCACCCTCGCCTAAGGTGAATGAATTATGGTATTCTCCGATTTCCAACTCGTGGCATGTTAGTCACAGAATACAGACTGACTGTGCAATACACCATTCTTACTTTTCCCCCCCTTCAGAAGAGCTTTGCTATTGCTACAACATTAAACACTCATCCTTGTTAAAGATTGAAAAATAGAAAATTAAGTTTAAAATGCTCTTGTCAGATGGATAACAGAGGAGCAATAATTTCCCACAGACTGAGACCTTTTTTAATGTTATGACACGCAGTATTACTAACAATTCTGTTTGCAATCTATTCACAACACAAATAATATCAGCCATTCAAATTGCTTCAAGTGATTTTCACAACTGGAGGAACTGGAATCATACTTTAAATTTCTATAGGCTATAGCAAATTGATGCACAAAACCATCTGATTAAGCAAAATAAGCAATATTTAAGACAAAATGTACTTGCTTTTCTCTGTTCATCATCTTTGCAGTTCTGGAGTTTTTCATCAAAGAGCTAAAAGAAAGAGATACATGTAAAAATACTGAAAGTGTTATTTTTTCATGTAACATCAGCCAGAAACACTGAAATTTGTAATCCAAAAGCATTTAATAAGGACTTAACTTACACAATCTTGGAATTACGATCCAAAGCAGGTTTTGCATAATATTTCTTCACAGCATTTGTGATATAATAAATTTGTACCTAATTACTTGCATTATCCCATCCTGCAAAAGACCAAATCTCAGCTCCCAGATAGTTCTACAGCTCAGTCTGGTATGGTTCTAGCATGGTTTGAACAAAAAGCTGAGGTTAAGTGACAGAACTCATCAGAACACCTCAAACAGCCTTTCATTTCAGCAAAGACCTCTGGAGCACATAGATTGCTTCACAACCCTTATCAACCTTTCCAGGTACCTTGTTATTCAGGTACATGATTCAAATCACGTTAAGATTTGTAAGAACATATTTTGCAAGGATATGTAGTGATTTCCCAGCATTAGCTTCTATTTATTTTCTTAAAAGTGAAATACGAGATGCAGCTAAACAGAGTGGAACCAACTCTTACTGAAAAGCTCTCATGTGTACTTCACACAAGCTGATCTAAACCAGTTAAGCTGCTTCCAAGAGAGCTGTAAGGTGCACATACAAATAAACATTAGCACAAGGCGTTCAAGGAAGAAAAAAAGATTAAGGGTAATGCTCAAAAGTTCATCACATCCACCTTTGCTCAGAAAAGAGGCTGCATTTTTTAGTAGGTGAGCTACAGTTCTTCACTCGACTGCCTGCCTAAAACCTACTCATGTGTTCCCTTTTCTTTGAGGGCCGATTTCTGGTTCTAAAAAAAGAGTGTAGTCTTTGTCTCTGCCCATCCTCAAATTCATGCTTCTTTCATTATTAACTAATTCCTATACCCCCTCCACCCAGCTGGCCCAAAATAACAGCTAGAAGGTGTAAACTTTTAAATACCTTCCTTCAGTGATGCGTGCTAGATGGCTCAGGAGCAGGAAACCAGCCAACTCCTGATCAAGTCTTTGCAGTTTAGCTTCAAATTTGTTTGCATCTCTTTTGCCTACTTCCATTTTTTGTTGGTATACTCTTCTCCCCCTTTGCCCTCTCCTGCAGCTGAATTTTTCCTGAATAACCCACATGCAGTGCTTGCCTATTATATCAGGAAAAAAACCTAAACAAACAGCAGACCTGGAGCAATCTTAACAGCAATTTTAGCCTGCTGAGTCAGGGGGAAAAAAGTGTCCTAACCAGCAGCAAAAAGTGTTTTTCTCAATAAGGTCAGTACTGAGTGATATAATCATTCCTCACCTTCCCACCTACTCTTAAAACACATGTATAAAGTATAAAAGAACTGTATTTGCACAAAATTTCTGCAGAATGTTTTCTCAAGGCCAAACAACAGATTAGCTATCACTACAGCAACGAAGTCTGACAATTCTAAATTTTTTTAATTAGGTTTTAAAATTAAACTTGTCATCTCTGCCATTTCCATGAAGCTGTATACAAAAGAATGTTTATAAAATTCTATAAAATTTGAGTTATTCTAACTTTCTAACTCTATTTTAACAATCCCAAGAGCCATTCTAAAAGCAAGCCGTTTTCAGCTTATCTCATCCCTTACCTTATAACTTCTAATTTTTATACATACTTCTAGAAAAAAATCTATTTCAGAAGCAGTTGGAACTTATGTAACATCCTAAGCTAGGGAGAAAGAAAATAAAATTCTATCATTAGCAGACTTCGTATACAAAAACCATATGTTTTCTCCGGTTCACAGTCAGCTCAGCCAGATGAACTCTCTCTGTGTCCCACATTTACCAGAACACGTGCCAAGCATAAAACACAACTCTCCCCCTCTCTTCAGCTTCCTTTCAAGCAGACCTTGAAATCCATACTGACAAGCAGACTCCCAGTACAGTAAATCCACCAGTTAGTTACCATACCTTCAATTGGTCTATCAAGATCTGCAAGTAAGCATCAGCCTCGGTAAGTTTCTTGTCAAAATCATGAACGCTGGGAACAAATCCTGAATCCACACCCTAGATATAAATAAACATAAAATATATAATTAGAGTTTCAGAGGAGGAAAAAAGAAAATAAAAATATGGATTTGCCTGCTAACTGACTGATAAAATGCTGCCTTGCCTCCCCCGGTGCCACGTGTAGACACAGGCACACAACTGAACAGTCGTCTTCTATTTGCAGCTAAATCAGTAACAGCAAATTGCTATGCATTTTCATTGGGGTATAATCATCACACACCAGAGTATTTCATTACTTAAAATTGAACAAATCCCCTTGAATTACACTAATTGAAGTTTCTTTGGAAAATATAAAGACTGAAGACTGTCTTGTGATTTCATGTTCTTACATTTCAGTCAAGGAAGACAAAGCCACATGCAATCAGATGACTGCACTTTTCACACTTCTGACAATATTTCTCAATTAGATGTGGTGCTGAGGGACACGGTTTGGGGACCCAGGGAGGGCAGCGTGAACACTGGTCTTGATGATCTTGAAGGTCTCTACCAACCAAAATGAATCTGTAACTAACAGTTTCTTAGTTAAGAACTGAACAATAGAGTGCTAAATCTTTTCTTAAATATAGGTCCACCTGTGAGCTGAAAAATTCAGAATTATTCCTGGTTGCTCTAGTTCCTTTACGGCTATAATGATTTGCATCCTTGTTACTGTAATTGATTTCTTACATTTTGTTACACATGTGCCAACAAGGACAAAGTGCCATTGGTGCTATAAAAATTACTTTTGTATTTTCTGTCTTGTAAATTTGATTCCCTTAATGTACGACTCAAAGCACACTTCTGCATATAACATAATCCCTACCGTTAAAATCATTATAAACCGTGTATATAAAGACCTGAACAAATCCCCACTGGGTAACCGCATCTTTAATTACATGAAAGAGAGAGGATTATGAAATTGATTACTTCTGACTTCATGACCACGTGCTATGTAAACAATCTAAGGTTTATTTATATAATACCTTTCATGCAAATGAAACTGCAAAACAAATAGTGAAGCACACCCAGCTTCAAAAATGTACAATGCAAGTTAAATTACATACAAGGAAAAAACCCAGAAGGATAAAGAAGCAAACATCAGGTATAACAGGAACATAATGCTGAGAACATCACAGCAGTGAAAAGACTTTCCTACTCACCTAAATACTTTCACCAGTATCCACACTGATCTAACCTATGACACCTTCACTTCAAACTCCGATGAAATGGTCAGCTATGCTGTTTTGACTGCTGAGAATCTCAAGACTGAATGTGTAAAGACCAGCCAGTGGGGAAAAAACATTTCATGAGGGAAGACGGACGACCCATATTTGTAAAACTCTGAATCGGCATAACATTTTCTTTGACATTGTTTGCTCTGTCAGTACAGATGGTTTCTTTTACTTTCGTATGATACAGGCCATCCTATCAAGAGCTTTATTGACAGCTCTATAGAGGTGTGAACATCTGCACGCAAATGGGAACGACTTGCTCTTACTTCTGTCAAACTGGGTGCAGAGGATGATGCACACCCTAAAACACAAAGCCATCGACTGAGCATAGGAGATTATCGTCTTTATTCATTGGCCAAATCTTAAACTATGCTACAGACTAACACCCAGATCTTGAACAGTTCTACACGAGTAAATGTATCCATACAGATTAGCTTGTATAACAGCATAAAACCCCCAAAGATACTTCACCCTTTATGACAGACCACACCCGACAAAAGTAGAAATAATGTTTTACAACAAGGAGGAGGGAGGAGAAGGGAAAACAGAAGTGAAAGCAACCATTTTGACTATGCCAAGAAATTAAAGACAAGACAAAAAACACCCAGAAAACCAAGTTATCAAAAAGAAACTAATAGGCAGAAGGGAGAGTCCTCTTCTACAAGGAAGTTTTTGACACTCCCTCAAACTAGCCAAGTTTAAATTACACTGAAACTAGATCTGAAACTCTGTGAAATTAGTATTCTATTTCCTTGTTGAAAATGGAATTGTCTCTACAGCTAGCAGCCAACACCATCATTTCAGCAAACGGTCCTGCATGCTCAGTTAAAAAACTCTGGAGGTCAGGTTTCATGCACCAAAACTGCATAAACTACACAGAAAATTTCTGCTTAAGATACTATACACAGAAATATAGTTTATGGTGCAAATTATCTGCATTCTGTTTCAAAATGCTGATTTTTATTTCAGTCATCAGTCTATGACTATTAATATGTAACAACCTAGTATCTTTAGTGGTGGCTTAAAGATAAAATGCCATTCTTAAATTTCAGCCTCTTAGCACTAAGGGAAAAGCTGATTAAAACATTTAGTGTTACAACTGAGCAGACACCCACATCAAACATAAGACTGAAAATTGTGACCTAAAAAGTTCTATTAGAAAGTTAAAACTTCAATCAGCATAAAACCAAGTACAGAGTCAAGCCAACATATCACAGAGATGAAACATAGAAATAATTTTGAAAAGAAGCACAGGTACTTAAAACTGTAGCACTTCAGTAGTTTGCTCTTGGTTTGTATAAACAGACTTCAGATGAAATTTGATAACTTACTGAGCAAATTTACTGTGTTACATGAGGTTGGGTTAATAGTTGCAAGTTCTCACATAGTTTTAAAATCCAAACAAAAAGGTACTTGGAAAGTTAAAAATACCAAAATCAGCAGTAGCACGGAAAAAAACCCACTGTATAAACAGCAAACAAAACCAATCAGCATTTCAAATCCAGCAGTAATTTAGAAAGAGCAAATATACAAAGGGCAGACTTGCCTAACAAATCCTTATCTCTTCATTATCTGGTCACGCAAAGATAGAGTAGATGAAGAAAGTTCCCCCTTTCTCTTTCTTCCCTCCCCTGCCACTAGAAAATGAGGCTTCAAAAGAAATGGATGAATAGTCAATTGACTGGCATTTAACAGGTAAATCAGGAAACTTGTAAATCAGGAAACCTCACACGAACTAGCAATGTAATTTGTTTTACACTCTGCTCACCTATGCATAAACTGACAGAAGAGGTTGCCTGCAGATGTTGCTGAACCTCCACCCTCGGAGGGCAGAGTTCAAAACTCAGCTGGATTTGACCCTTAACAACCTGAGCTAAGGTAGAAGCTGGTCTCACAATGAGAAGGGGCTTGGACCAGGTGACCTCCAGAGGTCTTCTCCAGCTGAAGGAAGTTACGCTGTGATTCTGAAGTACCTTCAAATTACAAACAGGAATAGGAATACAGACTATTTTAAATCTTCAGAAATACACTGATTATTTCTTCCTGTCAGTACCCCTCCAAAGTAACATAATCTGGTTTTCCATTGAATCATTACATCTGTCGGTAAGCACATTTTTATTTCCCTCAAATAACGACTACTGTGTTCACAGAGGTTTTACGGAATTAACTTATATTACCAGATGAAATAGCTGCAGAAACCAGTAATTTACATAACTTTTAGTCCACCCACCACCTCCTAAAACAATACATTTGCTATCTGACTCCTCCCCACAAAGAAACCCATATGGATAACAACTCTAAAGAAAAGAGGAAAAGGTAACAGCATTCTTTGCTTCATCCTTCCCTCCCTCTGGGATGTCCCCTTCAGGATGCATCAAAAGCTGAAACACTAGACTCTACAGGGTACATGCCAATCCTAGTGTTTGTAGGTAGCAAGGAGAAAGCAGGGCCCAGCAGCACACTGACCTACCCACTTAGCAGTCTCCCCGTGTGATCTGCTTGACACCCAGTAACTTGGAGTGAGCAGACAGGATGGTTGATCTAGGGAAGTGTTTACTTGCTGGTCTGGGGTTGAGTAAAGAACTCTCATGCTACAAGTCCTGCAGAATTATTCCCCTTATACACAACCTTTTTTTTGGAAGGAGTAAACAGGAAGGCAACAACAAAATATAAATCAATTAAAAATACATATTATAAGCTTTATTTCCATTACAGAACTGCTCGCACTAAGGGAGTTTATGTGTTGTCTATGTGCCCTCCAAATTAAATCACACATATCACTAATACATTTGTATTCAAAACTTGTCCGTGGTGAGAGTAATGCCAGCCTAATTTAAACTAGATTTTTCAAACTAGGATGGACTGAAAAGATTGCATCACCCTTAAAATAGGCACACCAGAAAAAATTCAAATATATTTCTCAAGTAAAATCATTACGATAACACCCCCCGTAGAAAATGAACAGTAGTGAAGGCAGGGAAATGAAGAAAAAAGATAGGGGCAGCAGCAAAGACTTGAGAAGAGCTGTCCCTGTAGGATAGCTTTACTAGGGGAGGAAAAGAGAGAGCTGGACAGAGTGGACTTCCTTATCTTTTTGAAGATACTAATGCTACATTCTTCATGCAATTCCAAGTCCAACAAAAAACTACCCTGTGAAAGTTAAAGAAGTGAATAAGAGTGTTCTCCCTCCATCCACAATACCTCACCAGAAACACATCCCCTGTCTGCACCACATTTGATTTTGTCAAGTAGGACATTGCCTATGAGAGCCACTGACAGAAAACTGAAGGAAAACAACAAATCAACTAGTAAGCCACTAAACAAAGGCACCTTGTCTTTCTATTTACGATAAAGACAACCGTATTTTTTTCCTCGGCTAGATTTTTAAGCAATATTTAAAGTTCAGAATATAAATGTCTCAAAAATAAGTTTAAAAACAAAAGTATGATTTCTGGAAGCCATAGGAGCCTGCCAAACAGTCAGAATAGTGCCCTTCTTAAAAAAAGTAGTATTTCTGCTTTGCAAAACACATGATGCTTAGCAAAGACTGTGTGGCTATAGCTATTATGAGGTCTTCTAGGAAAATAGAAAGAGTTAAAAACCCAGAAGTATTTACACACTAATGTAAAATTCTGCCTTAAAAGCACTGGTTACAATTCTGGAACCTCATAAATACTAAGTATATCCTCGAGTCCATTCACTTACTACATAATTTATTATGCATGTAGATAATACACATGTACTGATGAGCTTATTCACTATCATAGTTACTTTTTGAGCAAATATCAAAAAGGGCAGCTCTATGTTAGTTCTATGCCCTTCCACTAGGCACTTGAAACAGATTTATATCGGATAAATTCTTAATCTAAAAGAACCTGTTCTTAGCTTTATGCAAGCATTCCTGACTCACACTAGAAGCAGTGCTGGAATGCCAGTGAGTAACAATATAACATTCATAAGAGAAACATATAAGAACATTTTTTTCTCTGTTTTATTCTTGTTTGCAGATTTAGAAAGGTCATCAGAAATCCAGCTTAACGTGATACTAAGGGAATCACTCCTAGCGACACAGTTTCACAAACACTTTACACCAGCACAAGTGAAAGCAAAACAAAGCCGTTCCCATTGACTATTCTCACCCTTACTCTGCTCTTTGAGTCAGTCACATTTACCTTGCCACACAATCACCTCTATGTGGAAACTAATCCACATAGGGTTAAAACTAAACGTGGAAAGAGAGGGCAGATGGAAAAGCAGTTTTCATTTGGGTCAGTTCTGAATCCAGTTCCAAATTCAGCTGCTCTGCCTCTTCCCTCTTGCTAGGCAAAACAAGACAGGACTGCTCCAGCAGTCCCAGCTCTGAAGCACTGGTGAAGCCATAGCGTAACTCTTAATATTAAAGCCACTGTATCACTCTTCACAGCAATCATCCTAGAACATAGTTTTCTTACCCTACTCTTTGCTACTTATGAAGGAAATTTTTGCTTAAATATTTCTTAAATTAAATTTTTAATGACTTTCATTTTTATGCGGATAAGGAACAGCCCACCTTTGTACTGACAGAATTTCAGTTCCTTTGTCTCTATAGTGAATCCACCTAGAGACTGAAATAGTTTGGGTAGGAAATCCCCTGTAACCTGGAAGTACTCTAATGTGGTTTATCACTGTCATATCTACCGAGAAAGCATGAAAGGCATTTCCAGAAAATGCAAGTTGCAGCTTTGTATTTTTATTTATTTTTAAAATCAAGTTGGTATGTAGTTGTCTTTTATGCGATAAAAGATGGCCTCTTTAGTTACCACTTTAAGACACTCACCAAGATGCTCTAGCAGTACTAGAGCAGCAGAGGGGACAAGGATATTTCAAGACATGGGCTTCAAAGGAAGAATGAGTGTGAAAGCGTCACCTAACAGTAGGAAGGAGGAGGGGAAGGAAAACAAAAAAAAAGGAAAATAAACCACCCAAAGCTCATCCCTCCAGCTCAGGGTGAGCATGGCTCCTACAGCTACTACCCTACCACTACCAGACTACACGCACATATTCAGGCACTTCGAATTTTAAAACTTATTCCGTTTTTCACCGAATTCTCTTGAGGCATGAGAAGAGTATAGTTACGGGTGGTTTTTAGGTAGCCTCATATTCTAACAGTGGTCTTGTACACAAGAGAATTCCAGAGCCAAAAAGTACACGTAGTACTAGGGTACCACTTGAAAGACAGATGAGGAAAGCAGGACATTCACACTGAACAGGAAGACTAGAAGCACTTCCTATCTGAATGGAACTGCTACTTGACACAAGAGGCTGTTGAGGAACAGAAGAAAATTTGAGATAACTTATTACCCTCCTACCTCTGCCCTGACAAACAAGGAACCCAAACCATACTATACCTTCACCCCATGACCGCCCTTCCCCTTATCTCTCGCGGGTATGAAGCAACTGATGTGCTGCCACTGCCAAGCCACTGACCTGGTAATACCACAACAATAACACCTTGGGTGGGGTAAAGGGGGAAAAACATTGGTGGAGCCAGTACCATGAGAATGATACTTCCAATACTGTCAACATCAGCTACTGTTCAAGGACTTTCCAATAGACAAAGCTAATACTGGAAGAACTATGCGTACCAGTAATGCCTTTAATATAAGAACATACAAAAACACAGTAAGTGGAACAGCAGACTTCAGCTTCAAAATTCAGAGAGATTACATTACAAGCTTATCTGAAATGTTTCATCCCTATTCTTGTTCCATTTGAACACAACATTCCTAACTGCCAGCCCTCTGGACAGCTAGGATCCCTTTACTCACTCTATATATTTATGACTCAGTTCCTCCTCAGCTCCTTGACTATAGTTCATTCTTGCAAGCTGGGGGGGTGGGGGGTGGGGGTGTGTGTGAAAGACATGGAAGGTTTGTTTCATTATTTTTTAAGTGTTTCGAAACCACTTCCACTATAAAGACTGAAGGACAACACAGTAGGACACGTAGGCAAAAATAAAATTAGCAAGACTAATCAGACTAAAGAACACCCAGACACCTCTTCACCTGACTTTAATACCTCATCCTTTCTGATTTGGCTCACACAACATACACACTATCTAGGTTTCAGTACACTTTCTCACACCTAACGACACCACAAAGAAAACTCTACCCAAGTCTGACTTTCTAAACTTGAATGCTCCAATACCAGAAAAGGCAGATTAAAAGCAGCAAAAATCTGAAAAAGTACTCAGAAAATATATGTAAGTTTGGACAAAATCAGATGCATAAATGTTTTATAGGTCAGATAACTACATGTTTCTGTTTGTGACAGAAACTAAGGGCCTAAGAAAATAATCTCTGCTACAGCACTCAACCCCCCATCCATCCCCTTTGAGCCAATAATCCTCCCAAAGAACTCATTTGACTTTATTGTCCAAATAAAAAAGGAAAGTAAAAGCACGTCAGCTGCATGAAAGTGGTGTTTTGTTTTAAATGTTAACCCTAGTCAATGCCTGTTTGTATACAACGGGCTCTGGCAACCGGATGAGAGCATCCCTC
>NW_010416071.1:0-6785 GCF_000710305.1 Buceros rhinoceros silvestris | reverse complement strand
TTATATTTATTTATAATAAAGAATATTGCAATGTTTCTGTACTACCCAACAGAATAGTTGATGAAAGAATGACTTAAAGATTTCTCAGCTAATCTCTTAATACTTAAAGGATTGACACAGTACTCCTATTTCAGTGAGACAGGATCAAACCTGAGGTTAAGGAGTGTGGCCTTAAGGATTGTGGCCTATGATTTAATCCAAAATTAGCTTATTTGAAGTTAGACCAAAGAAACTCCAAAATAACCCTCTTCTCTGCAAACAAAACCAACCCAGACTCTCTACCTGACAGTTACCTATCGATCCCATAACCTGCTCAGAAGAATTTTCATCTTAACTGTTGTCTCCTCCTGATTTATTTCTGCCCTAATAGCTCTTGAGGGACCTTTGACAGATAATGTCTATGGCTGTATTTTGAGTTGATAGTGGCAATGATTATGAAGACTGTTGTTTTTTTAATTAAACTGGATTTTTTTTTTTTGTGCTTGTACCGTGATACGGCTGTCTACCTTTAGCCTGTACGCAGGGCTAAACTGTAGCAGTTGCTCTATCACTCGATGACCCCTCTCCAGCCAAGAAGGGGGATAGAGAAAAGGAAAGGAGACCCATGGGTTGAAATAAAAACAGGTTTAGTGAAAGAGCCAAACTAATATCAATGCCAATATAAAGCACACAAAGTTAAACTCAGCCCAGCGAATGTACAGGAGTCACAGTAAACAGAAAAGCAGCCCTCAGGAGAAAGGTTAAGGAAGAGGAGCAGGGTTAGGAAGAGCAGGAGGCCTGCCCCCTCCTCCGCAAACTTCCCCCTTTGCAGTGAGCGTTATGTTTATGCTCAGGGATACACCTGTAGCCAGCTCAGGTCAGCTGCCCTGGCTGATCCAGACTGCCCGTGGCCTGCAGACCATGGCAGGACTAGGAGCCTGTCCTAGCAAAACCAGGACAATGGCAAACAGAAAGGACTGACAAATCAGCTCTGTGCTGGTTAGCTTTTTAGCTTTCTCTATCGTGTCTTGACTTTTGCTTTTCATTTCTACAAAAACCTATTTCCTGGTAAGAAAATCTCTTTATCCTTTTAAAAATGTGGTTTCATCTGTGAACTGCCCCATTTCTGTGCCTGTTTGTAACTATGATAAATAATTAGAACTGAGTGTACAGCTCAAAGGTAGTAACTGTTATCAGTGTCTTATTGGCATTACATTAATTTCAAGGTGTGCTCTGCTCAACTCCCACAGAGTTCCAAATTTTGCTGACCTTTGACTGCAATGATGTCCACTTAGTTGGATATTATTTTGCATGAAGAAAACTTAGACACCACTGGTGCACTCGTAAAGTTATGAGAGGGACTAAAGATGTGTATTCAATTTATTAATTGAGAACGACTCTTGTCAAAAAATGGCACCAAGATGAATGAGAAATGGCTGTCCAGAGATTTATAATTGTCTCTTGTGCAGACAACAGCACCGTGTGTCCCACTGCTCTGGTTGTGTACAGCTCTTTGCCATGCAGAGCACTGTTGTTAAAATTCCCACAGTTGCCCCTTAGGAGTGCTTTATGATTGCAGAATGGGAGAAAAAACTGAATAGACTGCAAAGAGCCCCCAATTCTTGCTACAGCGGCATTTGCTTTCTGCGTTCTGGCTGGAGCATGGGTTGTAGCATGGGTTTCATTCTTGAGAGCCATTCTGTTCTGGAAATGAGCTAAGGTACTTTACCTCCCAAATCAGTGCTGAGCCACTGTCTTCCTGCACAACAGACACCTGCCATAGCTTGTAGGCAGATGAAAGACAAATAAAGTTAGTCCCATTTGCTTTGTGTTGGACAACTGAAAGGTAAAAAAGGTAATGAGAAAAAGGTGGTTTTTTTTTAAAAAAAGAAAATAATGTAGGGCTTCACAGTAGAGGATTGAGGTGTTGCCTTGAGAAAAACAACAACAACAACAACAACAACAAAAAAGGTTATTCAAATTTAATACTGATTTTATTGCTCTACTTAGCACAATGATGTATGTAGCCAGTTCAGGAATCCAGGCTCAGGCTCAAGTTAGGTAAGAGTGGACATCTTAGGTATTCCCAGAAGGATATGAGATCCAAATTGTTCCTCTCTTTCTCTCCACTAACAACAAAGACGGGTTAGAATGATTGTACTGCTGTCTTAGGAGATATGTAGGTGAGCTGAACACATGTAGGCATATAGAGGAGATTTTTTTGGTGGGATTTAAAATAAATACAGAGCAATGACTCTACTTTCTTGGCAGTGCTTTATATTTTTTTTTCTTACTAGTGGTCAAAATTTCTTGTTGAGATAATGGTATTGTAAAACCAGAACTGGACTGGATCCTACTCACGCCTTATTTGTTCACTGTTCCTGTTAGCTGTCTCATTTCTACATGCTTGCAGAAGTCAACAGGATGAGCTTAAGCACTGCAAAGCAAGAGATCAGATGAAAAGGAACTGAAAGTTTTTATAATCCCTTTTGTCTACCGGCTCCTGTATGGAGGAAAGGTGTCTGACTCACCTTGGCTACATCTGAAATCAGCTCTAGTGGCTTTTGGGCAGCATCCATGGACTTGTGTCTTTGCTTTTAGTTCATATGCAACAGTGCTCTAGTTTTCCCCAAATTTGATAGTTACAGAGAAAATTCAAGATTTCTGTCCATTTTCTGTGATTTTTCTCTTAGCTTTTAACCCCTTTGGACCCCTAGAATATTCTGGTTTAAATAAAGCTAAATTCACTGACTCCTATATACTAATTAGAAGGTACAGAATAGTGAAGTTCTTGAAATTATCTTCACAGTAAGTGTTCTAGTCTGTCTGTTGTAATTTAACCCCGGATGGCATCTAGGCAGCACGCAGATGCTTGATCACTCCCTTGCAGTGGAATGGGGGAGAGAATTAGAAGTGTAAAAGTGACAAAACTTGTCATTGAGATAAAGACAGGATAATATGTAAAGCAAAAAACTGCGCGCACAAGCAAAACAAAATAAGGAATTGAATCACCAATTCCCATTGGCAGGGAGGTGTTCAGCTACTTCCTAAGGAAAGCAGGGTCTTGGGAAGAAAGGTGCCGAAACTCCAAATGTCTGAGCTATTAGAAATTGTGAGAGCATACGTAATTCCAAATAGCCATGTCTATTTATGAAGCCATTAAAGAGTACGCAAGGAACAATGACATTCCCCCTTTGCAGTAAAGGCTGAATGTTGGAATTTTTAATGTTTGTTTGTTTTTTTTTTTTTTAATTTAAAGCACAGATAGAAGATTGCATTAGATGAATTTAAAATTAATATTATACATGATAGTAATGGTATCCTCAAGTGACTTCTACTAGGTAAAGGTTCTCTGGTGACATAGTAAAAACTTGATGGTTCTCCTTCTTAAGCCATTTATTATATTTTGTTTTTAGAAATCAGAAACCTCAAAATCAATTTTTGAATAACATTTCAGAGGAACCTGATTTGCATAAAAAGGAAATATTAATGTTGCTTATTCCGATTTTCTTTCCCTGATCAGCATCTTGTTTATATACCTTCTTAGTATAGGTATTATGATAATAGAATACAAATGACATGCATTTTCTTCTGGGGTATGTGTTTATTATATATGACCATGCAAACAATAGAAATGTATAGAAAACTACGAAATGCCATCTGGGAGATACAGACTCCCACCGGAAACATCAAAACCCATATTGGGTGCAAATGGATAAGAAATAACAGATAATAATCCAGTTGTTTTTTCTTCAACACAACATAGGCATGAGGTATTGCATAGGTATTCAGACACGGATACAATTTCATTTAGATAGAACTTTCCATCTTCCTGTTGACTGTCCAAGTCAAGGGCCACTGTGACTTCAGAATTTCAGGGTATTTAGCCGGGAGGAGTCACCACTTGGAAGTATTGAAAGCAGAGGGGGTCTGACCTGCTTCAGAGGAATTTAGGCCTTTCTGTTCCAAATGTAAATGGCAGCTGGCTTGGTACTGACAGAGGGAGATGAAAACATATGTCTATGTGGGGCATGTATCCTGTCATTGGTTATTTAGCAGATTGGACTTCTGGTAACTATTTGCCTACAAATCACTGTAGCCTCATATTTTGCTGAATCTTTTTGTCTCAAAAGAGAAAATCTTTCCCTTGGGCTGTATCAGATCAGAATATACGATCTGTGTGAGGATTCCCAAAAAGCAAGCCAGATCCAGTCATAATTGTTGAGGAGCACGCTGCAGGTAAGACATGGAGGCTGCATGACAGAGGCCATTGAGATTTGTACTGCTCTAGATGAGGTGTGCGTGTATTTATACATACATTTGCACACATACACACACTCGAAATGGCCATGAAATGCCATGAAAATGCCATGAAAAGTGGCAGCATCTCCAGTGTGGGCAAGGCACAATGTCAAAAAGGCAGTTTTCAGATCAGGAAGGGAGCCAGTTTGGTGAGGCATAGATCCCAAGAAAGGCTGGAATACTTGTCTTAGAGGTAGCTGTTCTGATGTCTCATTTTTGTTGGAAGGAACCTCTGGAAGTCATCTAGTATGACCCCTTCCCCAAAGCAGGGCTAACTTGAAATCTAGATCAGGTTACTCAGCTCCTTGTCCAGTTCAGTTTTGAGAATCTCCCAGAATGGCCTAAAACACTTCAGAGTATGGCTCATTCCTGGTACAGCCACTGACTAACAAGTAGGTATAACCACTCAGCTACTTCCTTCCATTTTTCCGCCTATTTGTGTGACACACATATGTGCTTGGGTTATGTCCAGGCCCCTTTTCTATTTTAATCATCTGGGCTTAATCTAAAAACTTTTGTGGCAGTAGTACTTATTTACATTGAGACTGAATGTCACACAATGTCTCCCTCTTCTGTTTATCCTGGACCAGAAGAATACCACAAATTCCAAAACTTTCAGTGATGGTCTTACAAATAACAGTATTCTGTTGGGGCAGCAGCATTATTCTCCGTCTTCTGACTTGTTCCTTCTGGCAAAAATACTTTCCTGGGCTTCCCGGTATTGCTAACTGCCAGTAAAATAAATATGTGAACAAATATTAAGGTGATTCAGGAAAATATTTTTTTTCTTCCATCTCCAAAACCACTTTTCATACATGCTTTGAATGCCGGCATCTTTTGAAGGTCATAGTGCTAGAATATGGAGGAATTCGTCATTTCCGAATAGTACTATGATTATGTGAGTTAGCTGTAATCTCCCTAGTGCAAGCACTCGGATCTTTTGGTTGTTCAGCATAACGGCCATTGCAAATTGTCAGCAAATAATAAATTCTGCCATGTTCTGCAGCAAGAGATGAAGTTTCCCAGATGAGAATTCATCAACATAACAGTACAGAACATTGCTGATTATGGCTGAAATACTTTCCACCTCCTGTCCCTGGGCCAGGCTGTTCCTGACCTTTATGTGGGTCCGCAGATACCAAGAGAAATTATGAAGCACTTCCTCTTCGCTCTGTGCACACAGTCCACAGGAGGGCCCAGCACAGCTGAAGTGCCTCGCTGGAATCCTTTCCGATGTTGACAGGAGCTTCATCATTGCCTTAAACTGAGCTTGTACTTCATCTCTGTTGTTTGCTCTCCTCTAACAATATTGTCAAAGTACCTTCTCACTCTGCACTGTCTCCTTTCATACTGGCATCACATCAGTTGCTTTGGATGTGCTCTACTTTTCCACCCAGAACTACTAGCAAGGAGGCTTTCGAAAATTTTCAATACTTACCAGATATTTCTGAGTGCACAATGGCACAGGAAGAGCTGCCGTACACACATGGTAGGTTTGATGCTTTGCAAATTCACAGATGCTGTATCACAATGCTCACTAAGTCCCATGTGTTACGAAAGCCTCTATATGTAAAACAGCATATGTAATACTGATGTTTTCAATCCATTTGGGACCTTTCAGGCCATATATTGATAACAGCCTCTAAGGAATAACATGGTACTCCCCACAAAAACAAGCATGGAGAAGTCTCCTACCCAGCACAGGAAGAAGCCAGAAAAACCTCAAGGCATATTGTTCTCTACAGGCAACTGTTCAGAAAGATCATCTAATTCCATGTAGGTGCTTCAGCTTGTGAAAAGCCAGGTAGCAAGGAAGTTTATGTTTGTCTCACACTGTAAGTCATGAGCAAGACTTGAATCCTTTAATAGCAGATGTTGCCGCCACAGTCAAAATAACAAACAAACAGTTAAACTCGTTGAATTTAATTTATTTGAGCTCAGAAAATGTCTCGCTTGAGTTTGTAAGCACACACATCCCCCCCAGCTCTTCCTTTTCTGTTCGCACATGGGAGAGGAGTGAAGGGGAGGGGGGTAGTGGGGTGGGGACAGAAGGGCAACCCAAATCCCAGTTTCCCAAAAGTAGGTCTCTGCTGCTTCTGCAGTCACTCTCTCAGGAGAAAAACGGTCGTTTGAGTGGGGGTTTTGTTTGAGACTTGGGTTCACCTCCGAAAGAGACTGGTATGTCCTGTTCTCTCGGAGCAGATTTGGTTAATTTGCTTGGAAAACAAACTGATGACCCACATGCAATGCTGACAGGGGCACAAAGATGACATATATAAAAATACCCTCCCTCCCCCCCGACCCAGGACAACAAGAAGAAAAAACAGTGCTCCGCTCAGCTATCACCACTTTATCACCTGCACGTGCCTGGAAGAAGGCTCTTCCCTCCGCTGAGGGGGGGTGGTGAGGGGAAAACCAGCTTAGGAAAGCAAAGTTTGAACAGCGAATTCCTGTTATTTTAAAAAGCCCCATGTGACAGGATATTTCCTTATCATTTGGAGCCC
>NW_010416070.1:4092-8550 GCF_000710305.1 Buceros rhinoceros silvestris | reverse complement strand
TCGCTGTAAAGAAGTTTTTCTTGATATCTAACCTGGATCAGGAGCAGCCAGGGAAGGTTCACTCTGCATTTGCCCATTTCTTGTTCCTTTTCACTGAGCCTCCACTGCTTGCCCCTGCCAGAAGGGGACACTGAAAGCAACACTTTGCCCCGACCTGTCACCACGTTTAATTTGCGTCTTAATACAGCGTTATGTACCCAGCAATGGACAAGCCAAGGCCGATGCTGTTTTATCTCTGTATGTTGATCTGACAGGGGAAATCGATATGTTCCTGCGACCGCCAAGAGCAAGCTGATACCTCAGACTAAGAGAAACAGAAGTAAAGATACAGGTTTCCAAGGGAGTGGGGTGAGGTTTCCCCCTGCAGCAATCTGTGCTGGGCCGTGTGGCCCCTGTGGGTGGGAGGGAGATGCACGTGGTACCCAGAAACCAAAGGCATCACAGGGATAACATCATCGGAGCTGGGCGTGCTGCTGTGACATGAGGGCGTCACTGCTGAATGGGTCGGGGACCCGCAGCAGGTCCCTCTGCTACCCTGTGTACCCTCTTCACTGCTGGGGCTCTTCCTAATGCTGCCGTTGTCTGCCCTCTCCTGCCTGCAGCAGCAGGCAGAGCTGGCTCCTGCCTTCTGCTCTCCAAGCATCGGCCGCTACCAGGAAATGCTTCAGCCTGAGCCGTAGCTGAGCAAACCTGGGGTCCTGGCACTTGGGGCCAGCCAGATGGACAAGCCATGCCCAGTGCCAGGGTCACTTCTGTGGGGTTACAGACTGCGGCTGGTGGGTGTCCTCTCCAAAAGGGCTATCCCCCAAACCATGTCCCCTAAATGTGTTTCTCTCCCTGCTTCTTGCTGCAGGTTCATGAATCACCGTGTCCCGTCCAACCGCAGGTACCAGCCAACGGAGTATGAGCATGCAGCGAACTGTGCCACCCACGCAGTGAGTCCCTGTCCCCGTCCCAGGGCGAGGGAGGATGGTGCTCAGATCTCCAGGCATCCCCTGAGGAACCTCAAGGAACACCTAAAAATGTCTGTGTTCAGCCCTGGAGCAGCTGCTGAGGGTCTCGGGGCTGCGATGAGGCAGATGTGCCCCAAGTGCTCCTGGGGAGCAGGGAGGCTCTCCCTCCTTCAGCTCTGGGAAGCTGGTGTGCACCTCCCTCACTCTCACCCACCATGGCCCCGCGTCCCTGGGGAAGCTGGCCGTGGGCTTAGTGGAACAAAGTGCCCTGACAATGGAGTGTGTGTCACAGCAGGAAGGGTGACAGGCACCCCATGGGGCTGCCTATGCAGCAGTGAAGCGAGCACTCCCCACATGAGGGTTTCCCTTGGGAGCTGGCAGCTCCCACTCCGAGCCCTGGGAGATGACTTAGCGGTAGCCATCCTCCTTGTGCCTTCCTCCCCCTCCTTACCTCCACCTGGAGGTGCTATTTTGGAGCTGCAGTATGGAGGAATAGACCCTGCCTGGCTGGTGCAGGTGGCCAGCATCCCCCTTATGGGTGGCAGCTTTGACCAGAAGCGAAAGAAACACCTAAAAGGAAAAGTAGAGACTGCATTGTAGCTGCTCAGCGGAAACGCAGAGAGCCAAAACCAGGTTTGCTTCTCCCATCCAGTTCTGGATCTTGCCCAGCATCCTTGGCAGCTCCATCCTTTACATCCTTTCTGATGACCAGTGGGAAACTATCTCAGCCTGGATCTATGGCTTTGGCTTGTCCAGCCTCTTCATTGTCTCCACCATCTTCCACACCATCTCCTGGAAGAAGAGGCATCTCAGGTACCAACCCTGGTTGATTGTGGCTCGGGAAGGGCAATGGGGTCTGGAGGCCTCCAGTGCTGCAGGCTGTGACCCATCTGTCTGTCCTTCCCACAGGACTGTGGAGCACTGCTTGCACATGTTCGACAGGATGGTGATCTACTTCTTCATCGCAGCATCGTATGCTCCCTGGTGAGTTGCTGATGGGTGGGGACATGTCTTGGTCCTACCGAAGGGAAGAGAATCAGCCCATCTCCAACAAATAGGGTTTCCCTCTCCAGCTTTGGCTCTGCTTGAGGCTGTACCCTACCCCTTTCCACAAACCCTTCCTATCTTATAGTGTTCAACCCCTTGACGTTGAAGTTACAAGTTGGGAAGGCCCTTTGGTGGGACAGCCGTGGGGGTGAGGACAGCATTTCCCTGGCACCTCACTGCCCGCAGCCTGGACTGGGGTGCTGCCCTAGACCTGTCTCACCGCAGACCTGGGTCTTGCAGGCTGAACCTGAGGGAGCTGGGCCCCTGGGCCTCCCACATGCGCTGGATCATCTGGATCATGGCATCCATCGGGACTGTCTACGTTTTCTTCTTCCATGAGCGGTGAGTGCCTTTACCTGGCCCAATGCTGGGGGCTATTGTAGAGCCCAGCTCAGCTCTGCCAGCCTCTCTTAATATCCCAATGGTAGTCAAGCTGCGGGAGGGATCAAGAAGGATGCAGATAGACAGGCAGGCAGATAGCTGGATAGGTACAGGGTCCCTGGGCAGCCTCCTGGTCAACTGGCAGTGGAGAGCTTCCTTGGACCACGTCCTTCCCCACCCGCACCCCGGTTTTCGGAGCTGTGGTGGAAGGGCAGGGTGTGGAAGGAGGGATAGGGGAGGAGGGATGTGGGAGAGGGGCGGTGGGAGCAGGGACGTGGTGCCATGAGTTGCTTCTTCCACATGGTGGCACCACAGAGGTAGGAACAGGCTCCAGAAGTCTCCCCGCAGCTCCAAGCGCCCGGCCCCGAGCTGGCAGCATCCACGCTCGAGTGGGGATGCATCGCGTCCGGAGCAGGGTGTCAGCCCCTCCTTGGTGGTGTCCTCACACACCAGGACATGGGACTGCCGTGATGGCACCTCCGTCCCTTTTTCTATACCACAGCAGTGGACATTACAAGTGTAAAACTCGACTCGTCCTCTGCATCTGACTCCAAGCATCTTCTCTGTTGGTTGCAGGTACAAGCTGGTGGAGCTGGTGTGCTATGTTATCATGGGCTTCTTCCCTGCCTTGGTCATCCTCTCCATGGTAAGCCACTGCTGGGAAGCACGTGGGCTCAGAGCGAGGGACAAATCCCAGTGGGGCCAATTCGTCTCTGGTGGGTTGGCGTGGTCCAGGCTGTGCGATGGATAAAGCCATCCCCAAATATGATGTGGCCTGGCTTGGTTTTGCAAGTGCTTTGGGAGCCCAGCAGATACCAGCTACCACATGCATCTCCAGTGGAACTTCTGCCTGGGCTGCGTCGAAATCCTCCCTGCAAAGCTGGGCTGCTGAGTCCCCACGGCCTACGGGAGGGAAGGCTGTAGCAGAAGGCAGAGGAAGGGTCGTGCCTGCACCCTGCAGTGGGCCCACACTTGTGGTCTCGATGGAGCAGTGGGGAAAGGGCAGGCACCCCATGGCCGTCACTGAGCCTTCCTTCCCTGCTTGCTCCCAGCCCAACAGGGATGGACTCCTGGAGCTGGTAGCTGGTGGACTCTTCTACTGCCTGGGGATGGTCTTCTTCAAAAGCGACGGCCGCATCCCCTTCGCCCATGCCATCTGGCACCTCTTTGTGGCCATCGGAGCTGGCATCCACTACTACGCCATTTGGAGGTACCTCTACCGACCGGCTGCGCTGGAGGCTAAAACATCCCGGTAGATGCCTTAAAGACATCGTTTACACCAACCGGCACTTAGGGGCATGGAGAGGAGCGAGGAGGCAGCTGCACCGTGGGCTCGCCCCAAACTGCCCGCTCACCCCACGGGCAGCAGCTGCCAGCCCCTTCCCGCACAGACAGGAGAGCCTGGAGGTTGATTTTTCTTTTTTAACCTCGGGAACTGTTTATTTTTTTAAGCAAAGTTTTCATAACATGGTGATGGACCAGTGGGCTGTGGGTGATAGGGGACCGACCCCTTGCTAGGGGCTTGGGGAGGCCTCACTCGCCTGTCTGACCTCGAGCAACCTGGTCTGGCTCCTGGCTAGTGAAACCTTGGGTTTGGCTACCGGAGCCCTTAGCATGGGCCACCCAGGGGACTGGAGGAGTCAGGGTGGGAGGAGAGATCTGGCTCCTTTCCCCTGGCATGCCTGGGTGTGCAGTTGCCCCAGCTGGGGAGCGGGGCACATTGGCACCCCTGCACTGCCCAGGCTCAGCTCCTGAATGGCCCTAAGTCACCTCAGCATTAACTGCCTCCTCCCGAGCTCTTGATGGAAAGGTCCAGAGTCAACAAAGCCTTACATGGGATTGAAACTTGAACCTCTTCCAGGGCTCCTTGGAGCCTGGAAAACTCTTTTTCTAAGCCAGTATTAAGTGCACAACTCAGTATGTCCCCGCTGGATGGGCCCTTGAAGCCTCCCCAGACATTTTCTCCCTAGGGTGCTTTGTTCTCCTCTCCAGACAGGTGCCGGCAGCGGCCCCGATGCACAGCCCACTTCCAGCCCTGCCGCGCGCGTGCCTTCGGCGGGGAGCAGAGCCGGGGGGA
>NW_010416070.1:2249-3966 GCF_000710305.1 Buceros rhinoceros silvestris | reverse complement strand
GGAGCCGGGGGGCTCCTGCTCCTGGCATCCACCCGGCTGGGGTCAGCCCATCCACATCAGGGGATTTTCTTTCTCCTCAAGGGAGGGAAGCGACACTCCTTAGAACGGGACCACGGGGCTGCCTGCCTCCCCTGCTCCCATTTTGGCAATGAGCCCGTTGCTCAGCATCAGATTGAAATCCACTTTTGGGCGGACTTCTGACATCCCCAGGAACGCTGCAGGGAAGGGACACATCCATGTGATGCTCATCACCGCTGAGCGGTGATGGCGAGGTCCTAGTGACACTCAGCTTTTAAACCGCTAACTGCGGCTACACAGTGCTCTCCAGGGCAGGATAACGGGACACAGAGCACCCGTCCAGCCGTCAGGAGCAGCCCCGACACTGGGGGTGGAATGAGAAAACCACACCTGATCCTGCTCCAGGGAGGGAGATGGGAGGGTCTGGTGCTGGGTCCGGTGCCAGGGTCTGCACTGGGAGCCATCCGGCAAAGCAACGGTGCTCCCAGCCCTGCCTGCCCCTTCCCCAGGAGCTCCCGAAGGCATCGATCTCTTATCAGCTCTCTTTGGCCTCTTGATTAATTGCAACTGCATCAGGCTCGAAGCGAAGGAGATTTACGGCCACCATCCCGCATCTCCTGTTTCTCTGGCAGCGTGCCAAGTCGCTGAGCTCCTGGCTCTGCCCCTTCTCCCACAGACCTTGGGTCCCTCCAGCCTGTGGTGCCCCTGGAGCAGCTCTCCAGGGCCGAGCCGTTTTGCAGCAAATTACCAAAGAGAAGCCTCCAGATACTCATCCCCTCCTGATGCGGTGGCTGTGGTCACCAGGTCTCAAAAAAATATCCGGTGGGTTTTCAGTTCCATAGGCAGAAGGTTCCTGTAAGGGGTCTGGGTGCTGCACCTGGCGCCCCAGCCCATCATGGGGCTGCTAGGGGGTTCTCTGCCCAGGGCAACCCAAAGAAGCCTTTGGGCTGGGACACCTCTTAGGGTGACGGGTGGTCTTAGGGACAGGGGGTGAATGACCTGATGTGAGCCCAGCTGCTGCCTCTCCCAGACCCCCCAGGTCCCAGCCATTGCTCTGTCACCTACCACAGATGGAGGGTAGAGAAGGATGAACTGAGTAACCGGCAGCTGGTGGAGCACGTTAGGGTTGGAACAGTGCGATATGGGATCCAAGAACAGGAGATGCCATTTTTTCTGTCTGGCAAGTCATTAACCTCCTCTGTGCCTCAGTTTCCCCATCTGTAAAATGGGGGTGAAGACACCAACCTACCTCACAGGGCTCATGTGAGGACCCCCTCAAACACTTGGAGTATGACTAGTGCTTTACAAACAGGCACTTCAATTTTCACCAAGTCTGGGGGACTGGATTTCCAGAGCCACCGTCGGGCATGGTGACAACTGCGGCTCAGTGTGCCGGGGTCTCTTCCTGCTCCATCACAAATCCCACTTGGAGAACCACCGTGGGGATAGACCATGCACACAGCAGTCCCAGCTGTCAGGCGAACGTCCACTGGCAGGGGCTGAAGACGCCCAGGGACCACCATCACATTTTGCCTGCAGGCTTCATCCCCCGGGAGTTGTCTCACAAGCTGTTTTGCCATTGGGGACTTTTGGCCCTAAATCCATCCCGGGGGCTCCTGAGGCACAGGGAGGTGCCAGAAGGACCATTCTGAGGCCACTTCATCTCAGCCTCCTGCTGAGAATGCAGGGCAGGGAAAGG
>NW_010416070.1:951-2148 GCF_000710305.1 Buceros rhinoceros silvestris | reverse complement strand
CATCTCAGCCTCCGGCTGAAAATGCAGGGCAGGGCAGGGAATGGGTGGCCGGGCTCCTCTGGGGACATCGCCACCCTGCCTCGAGCCTGGGTTTGCCAAGCGGGCTTCTCGGAACGTGAGAAGCTCCCCCTCTTCTCTTGCTTCCTAAACCCTTCCTTGCAAAGCAGGGTGGGGGGCACAGAGCAGGTTATCAGAATGTCCTCCTATTTTATACTAATTTTAAATGACTCGTAACATTCAGGATGTCTGTGGAGGAGGGTTCGAGGGATCTTTTCAGCATCTCATGTTTTTCACCGTCCGTTCTTGTTCAGTCAGTATTTTATATTTAACACAGTGTCGGGTCAAATAAAAACAAACATAAGGAAGATAACGCTAGTGAATATTGTTTCCTGTGGAGTAGGACTGAAATAAAAACTCAGGATACCTCACTATTGCCTGCCTGGTCAATCGAAATGAGTTTCCCTGCAGCATCTGGAAATAAACCCATTTTCTGTCTGACTTGCATGGCTCCCGGCGAGGAGAGCAGCCCCTCAAGCAGCTGCAGCGAGCCCCCGCTCACAGCGATGGAGCGCTGAGCACTGCCTCACCTCGTTGCATGGATGGCGCTACCATCTGCTGGCTCGGCTTGCCGGGGGAGCGTCCAGCACCGCTTCGCCCTTCACACCAGCTGCACGGGGAAATTCGGGAGGTTGGGGATGGGTTGAGCTCCAAGCTGCAGAGTTTCCTTAAAAAAGAAGTAAATCAGTGAATTTGCTGGTGGTGGCCTTGTGCTCGGCGGTGACAGCTGAGGGGTTTGCCAGCACCTCCCCAAAGTGGTGTCAGTGTAAAGCCCTCCACACCCGCTCTGGCCCTGCCATTTCCCCTCCGGCAGTTGACGTGTCAAGCCCCAGAGCTGCCACCGCAGAGGAGGAAGGATGCCAGGTCCAGGGAGGAGGAAAATCCATGGCAGACCATGCAGAGGGTAAGCAGTGCTCGCTGTGCGCCCCAGAGAGGACAACTCCCGTCACCACCCACCAGCTCCCACCAGCATCTCCCATGGGTTCTCTTGGAGAGGGAGAATTTCCCCCCACCCAGGGAGCGCTGTCTGTCCTGGGCTCGGCACATCCACTGCGTGCCCTCTTGCTCACACCTTTCCATTGTAATTAAGCCAGTCTGCCACGCTTGACAGCTCCCAGGGAGCTGAGGAGGGTTCTCTTC
>NW_010416070.1:437-848 GCF_000710305.1 Buceros rhinoceros silvestris | reverse complement strand
TTCCAGGGGCAGCTGAACTCACCCCAAAACCTGACCCACGACTTCCACCTTGCCCACAGTTCCTGTGCTGCTGGCACTCGGGCTGGCCTGGGTGGCCTCCTGGCTGCTCTTTGTTTTTATGAGGTCATGCCCAGAGGGTGTCTGGGTGGAAGAACCACCGTCCCACCCCAAGCATAAGCTCTGCACCATCAGGCAGAGAAACACCCATTTGACCAAAAGGAGAATTTTTAACTGATGGAGGTGACCACATCTTCTCAAACAGCTCCTTGGTGCAGCCACAGAATCACAGAATTGTTTAGGTTGGAAGAGACCTTTGAGCTCATCGTATCCCCCTGTTCCCGCAGCACCGCCAGGTCCCCACTGCCCCCTGTCCCTCAGCAGCACCTCCACACGGCTGGGAAACCCCTCCCG
>NW_010416070.1:0-200 GCF_000710305.1 Buceros rhinoceros silvestris | reverse complement strand
AGAAGGCCTCCCCGGATCCTCCTTTGCTCCGGGCTGAGCCCCGCCAGGTCCCTCAGCCGCTCCTCGCCGCACTGTGCTACAGACCCCAGTCATGCCCCGTCCCTTCCCGATCTCACGCATCTCCCTGCGCTCGGTCACGGCGCTCTCCAGGTCATCGCTGGAGCTGGTTTGACGAAACGTGCTCAGCCAAAGCCAGCAGC
>NW_010416069.1:5440-5865 GCF_000710305.1 Buceros rhinoceros silvestris | reverse complement strand
GATGGGGCTAAGCAGGCTTTGCGTCTGCTGCTCGGGTGGGGACACACCGGAGGATGCAGCAAAGGGGCCGCCCAGCGCCGCGGCCGCATCCTGTGCGTGGAGCGGGGTGCTGTAGGGTGCTGGCAGCGCCGTGCCGCACTCCCCTCAGCATTTGTTAAAGCATACTAATGTATGAAATACCAGTATCTCCGGGTCTCTGGGTCCCCCAAGTTGGCCCCACAAACGCCCCAGGGAGGGCAGAGTGCAGCTTTCACTTCCCCTTCCACCCGTAGCCCTGGCCCTGCCTCCGCTTCGGGGATGGGAATGGGGGTGATTCATTGTGCGAAGCCCCGCGATGGCCCTGGCAGCGCTCCTGGACACCCGGCAGTGCCACTGCCCTCCCTGCTGCCCACCCTGATGACTGGGCTGCCCAGAGTGCTCCCTTC
>NW_010416069.1:1809-5205 GCF_000710305.1 Buceros rhinoceros silvestris | reverse complement strand
GCCCATCGGCGGTTATGGTATTTGGGTACATTTATATAAAATAAATAATTTTGATATATTGCCTCTTTGGCATGGGTCCAACAGCCCGGGGCGGTGGCATGGCCGGCGGGCACTTGACCCAGCCGCCCCCTCGCGTCATTAGAACCAACCGAGCCTACCTCTGCCAGGGCCCGATCCTGCCTGCTGCCACCACCGCTCAGGAAGTCGGCACACGCTGCTCAGGAAGTCGCCAGCTTACGTGCCCCAAAATCGCCCAGCAACGCACACCGCAGTTTGCAACACCGCCCAGTGCCACCCCGTCCCCTCGTCACTGACACTGTCACCGACACCTTGCCCGTGCCTCACTCGCCGGCGGGCTGCCGAAATCAGGTTTAAAATAACTGCGCTTGTTCATCCCCCGGGAACGAAGCTTTAAAAGGAAAAGGGAGATTTGAGTGGGTTTTTTTTTCTTTCTGTTTTCCTTTTTTTTTTTCATTCTGTTGCTTTTTTCAGCATGACCCACCTTTTCTTCCCCCCTCTCTTTTTTTCCATGAAGCGCCTCTGTTCGTGCTGAGCCTTTTGACTCAGCAGGGGAGGAATGCTGTTAATTCACACAAGTCGCGTGTATAAATATCTATCCAGAGCTGAAAGTGCCAACGGGAGAAACCTGTGGGTTGTGTGGGCCGGGTCCAACAAACCCTTGTAGGGGATGGAGGGGACGATGGCCGCAGCCAGGGTTTATCTGATGAGCTGCCAAGGGCAGGGTGGGGATTGAAGAGCCTCAGCTGTTCTCTGCTCCGCTCCGTAAGAGGATCCCCCGGCCCCGGCGCGGGGCTGTTTTGTGGATATAACCAGGCAACGGCCGGCTCGGGTGTCAGCGGCCGGACCCCGGCGTGCTCGGCAGAGCCTGGCTGGCCCTGGGCACACGCTGGGTTTGGCTGGCGCAGAGAGACACCGTCGTCTGCGAACCAGTGTGGACTTTGGTCCGGTAAACAGAGCTGGCAGGGAGTTATCGGCAGCGCTGCCGGAGGAGAAAGAAAAAGCAGGAGAGACTTTCAGAGACAAAATGGTCTGGCTGCTGGAATAAATGGTGTGGTGGCAGCTCTGGCCACTGCCCTCCGTGGCACGGACCCTGTGAGTGGCTGCAGGAGGTTGTGGGGAGCAATGAGCAGCTGTGGGTCACTTTGTCCCCGCTCCAGTGACCTGGCACTGCTGTCCCCTTCCTGGTGGATTTTTCCTTCCTGTCACACATGGCAGATCGGCCCTGAGGGCAGGGAAGGAGCTGGCACAGAGACCTCGCCACCCTGGCACCATCATCTTGGCACTGCCACCGCAGCACTGGATCTGTCCCCATGCTGTGTCCCCAACATCTTTAGGGATAGCCCTAAGGTACCAGGGGGTCGGCACAACTTTGGGGCTGCCATTGGTGACACTGTGAGGTGCCCAACCTGCTCAAACCCCAGCATTGATGGAGTCTAGCAGCATTGAACCTGGTCGATGATGCCAGCGCGGTGCCCTCCGCGTGCGGCTCTGTTTGCCGAGGGCACGGGGGGGTCCAGTTGTGGCAGGGTGAGAGGTGCCTGCTCTGGCCCCCGTGAGCAGGGGCTGCAATCTGATCTCAGAGGAAAGTGTGATTCATTGTCGCTGGCGCTGGGAGCACATCCAGGGACAGCTCCCGGCTCGGAGGATGGTGGCACTGTGCTCCCGTTCCTGCCCTGCCCTCACAAGGTGGCCCAGGAGGTTGGGGGGTCCCTGGATGAAGTTGAAGTGTCCATAGCTGCATGGGGATAGTACGCGGGGGCATTTGCCCGAGCCTGAGGTGGGGACGCTACGGACACCTTGGAAACAGCCTGGCTTGCCTCACCTCCTGCCTCAGTTTCCCCAGCTGAGCCAGGGATGGCCCACTCCACCGATAGGGATGGAGAGGTGCCATGGGGGTGCCGCTGTGGGAGTTGGCACAGGGCAAGCACTGCTGCTGAGTCCCAGGAGCTGGCACCTGGGGGTCATCATGCACCCACCACAGCGATGCTGGACCCCTTTCCATGCACAGCCCCAGCAAAGAGGCTCCAGGCAGATCCTTTGAGAGGAAGGTGAGGTCACCAGAGGGGCTGGAGCAGGAGGAAGAGCAAGAAGAGAAAGAGGAAGAGGAGGGCAGCGTGGGCATGTGCCCAGCTGGGGCAGAGATGAAAAGGGGAGCCCGAAGGCACCGTTCTCCCGCAGGGACCTTGGGTGCTCCTTGGAGCAGGGCCAGGCTCTGCCCTTGGGCCACAATCACCTGGTGGTTCCCACTTATCTGCGTGCCAGGTCCTGCTCTGCCCTGCAGCGAGGGGGGATGAGGAAAGTGCCATTCCTGCCATAGCTGTTCCCCACGGAGACACCAGCCCAGCCAGGGGAATGGAGTGGGGATGGGTGGGGGGGTCTGGCTGCAGGGACTGAGCACCAGAGCCCCGCCAGTGCACCCGCTGTCACCAGCAGCCCAGGTGCTTGTGTGACAGAGCTGGCAGGGGCCAACGTGGTGGGGTCTGAAGACACCTTGGAAGCAGCGGGAAATGGGGGGGGTATGGGTGGGGGGGGCGGGCTGCAGGGACTGAGCACCAGAGCCCCGCCAGTGCACCCGCTGTCACCAGCAGCCCAGGTGCTTGTGTGACAGAGCTGGCAGGGGCCAACGTGGTGGGGTCTGAAGACACCTTGGAAGCAGCGGTGATGGACACTTGCTTTTGGTGACGTCCCCCTCTTCCCCCAGCTCCCTCCCAGAGCTGCTGGCTGCCCACCCTGCTTGGGCTGTGCCAGGCGGATTTCACACCCCAGGTCTGGGGCTGCCAAGCACCATCAACCCCATCAAGCTCCTGCCACCAGCCTGTGGGACACAAACTGGCTGATGTGTCCATGACATCGCTGATGGGTCCACAATATTGCACATGGCACCCTGTGCCCAGTGGGCATTGAGGCCGTGGTGACTTTCCTGTGGGCTTTGTATTGAATTCAGACCCTGCACAGGAGCAGGAGCTGCCTCTCGTGGGCACCCAGCCGGGACATGCAGGCGTGGGCGATGCTCCTGGGAGGCTGTGACAGAGCCATCCCTTCCCAGCACGAGGGAGCCGGGCAGGGAGCAGCCACTGCTGTTTTTTCATCGCTGTCTCCACGTACATCACACCCAAGCGGGGAGTCACCCGCATTTGCTCTCCCAATGACCCTTATGGCCCAGGCGCCCTTTTTTCTGAAGCCCATTTTTAAACCAGCGAGCGCAGCGCTGATTTTGAGTGTTGCAACAACCAGTCCCTGTGTCCCAACGATCGCTAGCCGGGTCACTGCTGCCCCAGCGCTGGTGGAGAGGGCTTGTCACTGGGTTTTTCCATATCCTGGGGCGAGCGATGGTAAGCAGCAGCTCCAGCTCCAGCTCCCATCCCCACAGCAGGG
>NW_010416069.1:1543-1774 GCF_000710305.1 Buceros rhinoceros silvestris | reverse complement strand
GGGTGGGAAGGGCCACCCACGAGGCTCAGTGGAGCCGGGGTGGCCACATCAGGACCTTGTCCTGGCTGCTGCTGAGCACTGGAGGTGTCGATGAGTGATGAGGGAGCAGCCGACCCTCCTGCTGCCCCAGTGAGGGGAGGGAAATGGAGGCAGAAGCTGGGCTGAGCCGCCCGTGCTGTCCCGGTGCGAGGGCCAGGAGCTTCTGCAGCCACTGAAGCGTGTGATGCTGTG
>NW_010416069.1:0-1233 GCF_000710305.1 Buceros rhinoceros silvestris | reverse complement strand
AGCCGAGCTCCGGCCGGCCGCTCTCCCCGCGAGGCACCCGCCATCCTTGTGACCAGCTTGGCCGCGCGAGCGGAAAATGAGTTATCCAGCTGGGTACCCCGGCACGCTGCCGGCGCTGGGGCTCTCCGCAGAGGGGGTAAAGCTTTCAGGGGCTCTGCACGAAGAGCTGGTGCTTTAGGGAGCTCCCGGACTTTCCTTCTCTGCCAGGACCGGAACTGTAACAGGGGGAAAGCTGAGGATGACCCTCCTCTTCACCTTCCTCGTCTACTTTCCTCGTTGGTCTGACAAGAGCTCTCCCCGGAGGGTAACAGATACTCTCCATCTCGCTATGATTATTTGGGCAATGCCCCACAACTGTGTGCAAATACATTTCTCAAACTGGTTCTACTGCCACCGGAGGAGGGGCGAGCTGTGAAAGGCCAGCTCTTTTTTTGGAGGCTAATGACTCGGAAGCTGGAGCTGGCAGTGGAAAGTCAACACAAACGCCCTAATTGGGGATTAGCTTTTCCCCAGTGCAGTTCACCTCGATGTGGGCCAGTGAAGCCGCGGAGGGCAGCGGTGTGCTCTGCCCTCACCCCAGGAAGGAGTCGTTCCCCTGGGGCACAGGGGGAAATCGCCACACAGTAGTTTCAGAGCTCATTTAGGTCTCAAATCCACGTTCGGGGGGGAATGAGAGGCAGAGACACAAAAGCACAGTGAGCCTCAGCCCCGCTGCAGACATTGCTCCGGGTTGGTGTCACATCCCCATCCTCAGTCACCAGTACCACCGACCAGCACCAGGATGCTGGGGCTGGCAGAGCCCACAGGACTCACAGACTCTCCACCTGAACCCAGCTGGAGAGTGGCAACATGCCGGGAAGCCCACGGGAGGGACAGTCATCTCTGTTTTGTAAATTCTTCTAGTCATTTCCAGTGGCTGGCAAACTCCTCTGGGCACGCGGCCAGGCCCTTGCGAGCCTCTGGGAAGGATGCGGCTTAAATGCAACGATGCAGCTTTTCACAGCAGGAAGCTCATCCTCATGGGGACCCGAACCCGCCCGAGCTGAGCCGGGTGCGTGGAAGTGTGGCAGAAACCACCTGTTTTTTGGCCAGGCTCATGCCTGTGGCTTTGCCCGGTGTCCCACCACCAACCTGCTTGTCACCGGGATGCATCACTGCTCCAGCCCAGACTCTCCCACATCCTGTCATCCCCTGGCAGCTGGATCCGCGTGGTCACGCTCCCAAGCAACGCAG
>NW_010416068.1:2146-2368 GCF_000710305.1 Buceros rhinoceros silvestris | reverse complement strand
CCAGGAAAGAGAGCAGAGGTGGCAGAAGCACAGCTCGCGAGGGGCGATTTCAAACAGGCCGCCTGGCTAATCCCCTCCATCGCACCTGGCCGAGAAGCTGCGGCAGAGAGTGAGCCCTCTCCTTGTCCTTCCCTTTGTAAACACGTGGGAACGGCTTTCAGACAAGTCCGGACTTTCCACCCGATCAGTTCCTGGCACAACAGCGAGGTCCTTCGTCCAAGG
>NW_010416068.1:0-2086 GCF_000710305.1 Buceros rhinoceros silvestris | reverse complement strand
GTTCAAGGACTGCACCGCCCAGCTCCCCGCTTCCAAACCCGGGCCGGTAACCGGGGCTCCCTCTGCGAGTGATTACTACTAGTTAACCAACCAAACCAGAACTACAGGTGCCTTTGGATGGATAAAACATCTCCAGACAGTGGATCCACCGATGAACAAGGTCTTGACCAGCGCATGGAATTATCACCGACGGGAGTCTAGTGACATAAGGGGAAGCGGAATGATGAAGCCGTAAGCTGTGGAGAGGGATGAACAAGCTTAGCCCAGCTCGTCCTGCGGGGCTAGGAGCAGCCGGGCTTGAGCTTACCTGTGCAGCACTGGGGATCCACAGACATCCCAGCCAGGGCGCTGGTAAACGTGCAGGAACCAGTTCAGTGCCCGGGCCCGGCGTATCGGTGTGGGGGGGTGTGTTGAGCTCCACCGCAGCCAGCGGCTGAGATAAAGCCGTTAGTTCCTTTCACCACCAAGGGCACAGGGAAAAAAAAAAGCTGAGCAGAGCTGGGGCAACAAGCCCGGCAGTTCTTGTGAGGTAAGACAAAGTCTTGGCAGCAGCGTCCTTAGCTACTGCGCTCCTCTTCTGGAGTCTTGTGGCACAAACAGCGACGCACTAGAACCATACACCCAGGAGAACCAACCGTACAACTCCTGTGGCATTTTCAAGGGTGAAACGTTGTGTGCTGCAGGAGAGACGGTACCAGCTGGGTTTGAAAAGGAGTTCATGACTCCGGATGTTGATTTTTCCTGACGAAATTCAGTCCCGACTGGCTAAGCATCACGTGGAGACTGTTCTCCTGGCTCTTCTGCATTCGTCTCCATCTGGTGTGCTTGGAAGAGCCAGAAGAATGCAGTGAGTGACACCTCGTCTTGCCAGAAGCCCCTCCAGGTAGCAGAGAGTGCCAATGGCCGGACGTGCTCTTCAGGGAGGGGATCACGTATCTTGTGGACTCAAACAACACTCAGAAGAGCAAACTCCTCCTCTGACAGTGAAAGCTCTGTAGATAAACCTTCATCAGCAAGGAAGACCTACGAATCCATAGCAATACCAAGTCTTAAGCTCCCCAAGGTTTGCGTTTCTGTGCCAGAGAAACATTTTTTGCTTGTCTTTTTTTTTTTTAAATTCTGATGGCGGTCTTTTCTGCTGACACTTACAGGGATGGTAACATCTGGCAGAGGCAAACTGGGGACATGACATCTCAATCTGCTGAAGTCAGGCTCTTCAGAGCTTCTCTGCCAAGACAACAACCTGCAGGAATTCTGAGAGCAAGATGTTTGCTGCTGAAAGAATAGAAAATAGTCAGATATATGCGAAAGGTTTGTGCTGTTACTTCCTTACTGTTTATTTCCAGTGACCTGCAGCTCCAAGGCTCTCCAGCGGCGTGACGGGGTCGCCAGCTGGGGAGCATCACCATGGAAGAGGAGCCTTAGCCGAGAATTCCAGTTTCTGGGATAGGAACACCCGACCTGGGAGGCCTCTGTTAGGCAAACACTATCCGCAGCCAACGTGCACCAGCCCGCGCCACCGTGTTCATCTGAGGATGCAGGTTGAGCGCCACTGGGAACCTGCTCCTCAACCTACCCAAGCACACGTCACGAGTCATCCTCCAGAGACTGAGCCTTACAGCGTGACGTTTGTGTAAGCCTCTGCAGTGAATTTCTCGCTGAGTGGGAGGAGGATTAGTAGAGAGAGCAGGAAGACATTAGCTGAGGTGCTGAGTCTCCCGGGTAAGCGCTGCTCTGTGGATGGCTGTACATCCACACAGCCAACACACGCTTCTGCGTGGTGCTGCCCCGGTTTTCATCAGCCACAGCTTTACTGTAAACCTGGGAGTTCTGTCTCATAAAGCTGATCAGTCATAGGAACTGTTTTGTTTTTTTTTTAAATTATCTTAAATAAAAATATTGTCTTTTTAAAATGACAATATTTAAAACCCCAGGGTTTAACCCACCCATTACAAGCTCCTCAGCAAAAGCTTCTCCGACTTCAAAGCCCTCCCATTTTCCAGAAACCCTCACCCGTCCTTAAAATTGTAAATGAATAAACACTCTGGAATAAAATAACTTTTCTTCACACCGTGTTCCACCAAGG
>NW_010416067.1:11737-18596 GCF_000710305.1 Buceros rhinoceros silvestris | reverse complement strand
AAGTTCTTTCACTGGATCAGCCCCCTGAGATCACAAGATCAAGCCCCCTTCCCGCGCGCAGAGCCTGGCCTCTCGCGTGGGGTGACGAACTACACACACAAGCTGGACATTCGCCACTGAGAACACGCCGCAGGTTTAACAGCTGCCGGGAAGCGCTGCTGGGCATTTATCAAGGATCCTGGTCTCACAAAGCACATGCTCGCGCCTTTTGAACTGTTCTTTCTCCTGCTGACCCATGAAAGAGAAGAAGCTTCTCATGTTCAGAACCCAGCCATCCTGCTGGTGTCTGCAGACACACGCACGAGGTCACGAGGAACCAGCCCAGCCCGTTACCACAGCAAGGCCCACGCAGGTGTTCAAGGGCAGACTCCAGCTGACCACCAGAAACCCTCAACGGCTCAGAATCCAAACTGAGGGGGATCACAGAAAAGGAGCGAATACTCACCACGAGGCTGAATTCCCCAGGGATATCACGGACACATCAATAAGCACTAATGGTTTGTCCCCATGGCAGTTCTTGACATTTCATTGTCACATAACGTATTTACCGTAGCACAAGGCCAACACATGGGTCCCTGAACTCTCCTGTTTACATGCCAGGAAAACAAATACCGCTCCCCGTCTTCCTGTGTTGTTAAAATTACTTGTGTCTTACGGCCCAAGATGTGGACGTCACCTCATAAACCTGCTGGAAACGATCGCTGGAGCATGCAGAGCGACTGCAACAGTTGTCCCTGTTCACTCACACGCCTTGTTAGCCGCCTGAAGAGAAGGCTCTTCCCCCACTCCTTGTAATCACCCAACATAAATATTTGTAGTGTTCACTCACAAATAAGCACATGAAAGTAAAAGAATGTACTTGACAATGTTCTCTAAACGCTCCAGCCAAACCAGGGCACTTTAAAAGGCACAACAGGAATTAAACTAAAAATTTTCTTCCTTGCTCTTCCCTGCACATACCATTTTTCTACAAGCTATGAGAAAGCACAAAACCGTAACAGTAGGACTACAACATCCAGGGCCAGATGTTCCGAGTATCTTAAAATCATCTCCAAGCAAAGGACCCCGAGAAGATGGGAGAGGGAAGTCCATACTCACCTGAACATGATCCGTCCAGTTCTCCTGAGTCATGGTTTTCTGAAAAGACAAAATTATTCCTGAGCCATCTTGGGAAAGGGAGCATGTGCTTACAGCCCGCTGCAATTCCACACCCCACCCACTGGCATCGACCGGGATTGAGGAATGCGCTCTGGAGCACACGGGAAACCTCTGCTTCTCGTGTGTCACCAGCTGGGCACGGCAGAGAAACGAGAGCTCAGATGAAGTCATTCAGACAGCTGGTGCACTCCAGCGCGTCGCACAGAACGCCTCACAAGCGATCGAAGCCCACGGGCAATGCCCTCACCCAGTGCAGCCCCAACTCTCGGTATTACCCGGAGCTGGCTCCTGGGCTCACGTGCAGAAAAGCGATCCCCGTAACACCACTCCTCACAGTGCAGTGGCTCTTCTGAACGCCTCCGGGCTCTCACGGTGCTGGTGCAGTGACAGAGACACCACTGCAAGGGGCCACGCTCTGGAGGAACGCACGGATCACCGCGGTCACCTGCACCTCAGCTCTGCAGCACGGGCACAGAGCGTTCACCTCCACAGCGACCCAGCGGAGCGCCAGCCCTCCAGGCTCCAGGGAAAGGAGCGATCTCGGGGATCATCTGCAAGGCTGAGCGCCTTCAGAATATAAAAATACAAACTTTTCTCAATTGCCAAGTCCTGAAAAATCCTCTGGAATCAGGAGGTCTGGGAAAGGAAACTGCTGAGTTGATATCCCTGTTCCAACGTGGGTCAGAGCCAGCCTTGGGGAGAAACTGGGGACGGGACCTGCTCTCCACTCTGCCAAGAACACAGGCTGCATGGGACTGGTCACCACCAAGGCCTGGGCCTCCCCCCCACTTCTGGCAGGGATAACAACCATTAGTGGGGCCACTTTCATGGAAAGGTACAAGAGCAAACAAGGACTAAGAGCCTCAAAGGAAACATCTTTGGGGTATACAAGCATGTCATTTAAACACGAGTGAGATAAAGGAGCCCTTTAACCAGACCTCGTACACAGCTGAGAATGGTAAACAGAGAACTCCAAGGAGCTCTCAGAAGAAGGCACCGTGTCCAGGAAAAGCTGCCAAATGTACCTTAAAGGAAGAAACTGGCCAGCTTGGATACTTGAAATCAAGCAAACACTCCAAAACAAAGGAGGTGGAAGGCCAGAGAGAGCAGAACACCAGATCAAGAATCCACTGCGCTCTGCTAAATAAATACACCTGGAAAAATGCTTTCTACTCTCTCGCTGCCGATGACCAAGCCCTCTGGAATGATGTCATCCAACATGAAAGTTTTGAGCTGCAGCAGGCTCTGTCCTCCCCAAGTCTTCTGACAGTGGATCTGGCAGATCAGGGGCTTCGCTGATGGATCAGGAGGTCTTGGAAGTAGGACTGGCTGTGCCAGAACGGTGTCATCAGGTCACCGCCACTCAGCCCCATCTTCGTGCTCAGCATACTGAACACAACAGGGCTGGGGGATCAGAAAAGACACCCGCATCTGCCGCCTCCTGTCAGAACAGGGAATGGAACCTCTCTGGAACAAAGGAACAGGCACTGCTGGAGGAGGTGTCTCATTTCCTGAAAACCAGCTCTCTGAAGACTGGATCATTAGTACTGCAGGAACATCAGAACAACCTGTTGGGCTCTGTTAAAACTGTTAAAAAGCCTCTTGCATCTATGAGGAGAAAGTTGTCTCTGAACTGTAGGTGAAACACCAACTCCATGTTCGGCAAATACAGGTTGATAAGTCAAAATTCAAGAAATGGAAACACTCTGCTGTGATATTCAGCTGCTTGTGCTCCTTGTCCTTCACAGTCCAACTGATGCACCTGGATACAACAAGCACGAGCTGTTTTTTCCAGAAGAGGCAGAACAAAAACTCTCAGCTGGTGCAATCTGTCTCCAGGCACACGATACCAATGAATGCCAGACCATCAAGAGAAGCCCTGAAACTGCCCTGGTAACAGGAAGAGAAACATGCTCCCCAATGCCTGTGCTCAAGAGCATCCAAAGGGCAGTGCCTGGGCCCAGCACGCTCCTGAGAGGTGAGGAGAAACCACAGTCGGCGAACTCTGCAGACAGCCCACCTCCAAGCCTCCTAGAAACCTGCTCCTTAGAAAGAATTAATGGCATCTCCTTATTTTCACAAGCCCTCAGAGCCAGGACAAGCACCAGTGTATTTGGAAAGAGAATTTGGATGCTGGACAAGAGCGAAGTTATTTCAAAGAGGGGTTCAGGAGCTGAGGGCACCACCATTCTGCTCAGCAGTGACAAGGCTGTTACCACAAAAACAGAAAATGGGGGGGTAGATGTTTGGCAGGTTTGGGCTGTGTCTATCACGGCCAGGCCACAAGTACCAAAGCAAAGAGCCTACAGAGGACCCAGCAATGCGGAATGCCTTGACTCTAGTGTCCTGAAAAAAAGCCAACACACAAGCCCCCCCAAAATTCTCTAGCCAGTAAGCTGCTGCTTATCTGAGATGGCTGAGAGAAGCTGAAGGTACCGAGCACACACCCTGACCCACCTACACATCTCTGAGATCACTGCTGGGGACACCGAGGTGGAGGAGACCCCAGCAATCAGGTCAAGCACGGGTCCAGCGGCAGAGCCAATGCGTTTCCAGACAGAAACAGCCCCAGAGGAGACTTGCTCACACGCTAGCGATACATTTCGATCATATCCATTGTTCTTCAAAAGGCAAAACAAACACCAAGCCTTGTTCACCCCTGTGCCACGCAGGACAGACACGTACCTCCACAAACCGCTTGTAGAAGAGGTAATGCAGAGTCCTCAGGTGCCGCTGGTTTATGACGTTGGGGCAGAGGGCTGGAGAAGGAAAAAGACGTGTAAGTGTACGACATAGCGCACTGCCTTCCCCTTCTACTGTCCTGACGTTACACTTCTCCTTCCCCCGTTCCAGTCTCGCTCTGTGGAAGGCAGCACGCCGCCACACGTGGAACAATGACGGACAGACACACACGTTGTCGGCTTATCTAAGCTGTCAGCTGTTATTTGCACTTCCAACCACAATTAGCAATGCTAATCCTGGGGTCTGAGATCTCTGGTTCCACCACCCCTGGATGATAAGATCCACCTGCTGGTTCCATACGCTCCACAGTCAATGTCTTCACACCTTTAATTAGGGAGCATCCTCAGCAAGGCACCTCCTCCAGCCTCCAGAGGCCGCGTTCTTTTGGCTTTAATTGGAACCTGGGCTGTTAATTGTGTTAGTCTGTGCCACACCTGAAGCGGTTTTGAACGCGTTACTCGATGTAAACTTGCGGCTGCAGTTTATCGGATAAAATACCGATCCATGAAAGACGCCAGCCCCACACAAAGAGGGAGGTGACGATTGTTTTGCTGAGCCAGCAAGCAACGGTTTTGTTATTATTTTTACTACTGTCATCTTCATTAAATACAGCTCATTACAGGTGCAAAACACGAGATCTTCACACAGCACCTTGTTTTGAAATCCAGCGCCACGGGAGATAAAGGCAGAAGATAAAACACATGAGCTGGGACGAGCGCATGCATCTGTCCGTTCTTGCCGTGTACAGGGAGAGATCTAACCACAGCCTCCTCCGAGCTCCCAGTGCCCCCAGCACGCGGAAACGGGAACAGGCAATGGCGAGGTGAAAATTCCCTGCAGCCTCCTTTGGATCAGCACACTGGGAGAACCCAGTGTTAGCCATCGGAAACGTGCCCCCCTCACAGGGCATGTCCAAGGATCAGAACAGAGACCAGAGAAAGGGCCCTGAGCACCCGGCCCTGCAGCCAGAGGGGCAGGAGCGGGTGCACCACTGTTACTGCAGCTTCTTGGAGGCTCCTGAAGCATCGCCTCACAACTTGACCAATTCCCTCTCCAACAGAAATGTTTAGAGCCGTGATTTTTAAGTTGAACTTCCCCAGTGTGACAACATGTCCTTGTCCTCGATGATTGGGGAAAATTATCTTCTGCAGTCATCCCGCAGGATATTACCCCAGTAACATGGTGATCTTTACTCCCGATGTTATCCCCATACCTGGAGGAAAGCAACACCCTTTAAAGGTCGGATCAACATAAAACTTAGTAACATCACCACCAAGCTAAAAGATTTCACAGCACGTCAGAAAGAAGCACAGCGTGACTGCTCCGGGTCACCAGAAAGATCCACTGGCCAGTTTTTTTCTTTGAGCTTCTAGAGGAAATACCCAGAGCACAGGAGCTGGCAGAACCGCGGTGTTTATGTGCCGAGCTATCCATGTGGAGGGTGCGACAGAGGAACACAGATGGACCAGAACTTTTTTGAAGGCGCTAGTGACATTTTCTGTTTTGATAGAGCAAAGGGACTGAGTTTGAATACAATTTTCTGTATTTTATTACAAGAAACAGAGAAGGACTAATGGAAAACCTGAGGATGAAAGGTAATTTGGTAAGAGACAAGGAAAGGAAGAGTTCAAAGCACTAAGGAAACGAACAACGGTAAAATAAAACCAACAAAACAGACCTCAAACACCTCAGAGAACTGGCAGGCAAGATTTAACACAAAAATAATTTATACAAGAAAAACGAGTTAAGAGGTGGCAATGGAAAAATTGGAAGTGCAGTAAGAGACTTAGCTGCTAAATCAGAAGCTTTTATTGATCTCAAACACAAGAAGGAAGTTAAAAGAACATGGAAACTGGATCACACCTACAAAAGAACAGCACTAACACATAAAACCAGAGAGCCTGAAGTAAAACATGAGATGAGAGCCATAAGGGCAAGAGAAATTCCATACAGCCTTTGGAGAGAAAAACCAACCAAAACCCAACAAAAATCTACCGGGAGGGCTAGAGGACTGGTGTAGATGGTAAACTTTCCACCTTGGAGGTCTCTAGGAGGAGGCTGCACATTCCGTGTCTATCAGACATGCCCTCCCTGGGGCAGGAGGGTGATGCAGGTGCTACTGCAGAGTCTTTGCCAGGCCCTTCCCTGCAGTTCCACGACCATCTGCACCTTGTACCTGCAGAAATCAAGGCGCTTCAGGGCAGAGCAGCTTACTCAAGGTCAAACACCCAGCTGAGTGGGCAGGAGTCTGAGCTCCTCCGCCAAAACCGATCTGCTGTCGGTCAGAGCAAAAGACAATGTCCTCAGCTTTCCAGAAGAGGGACCATCCTCCCAGTCAGCATTGTACTGCTGTACCACGGGGTTTGGGGACCAGGACCGCGTTGTGAAGCACCGGTGCAATACAGCTGGTCTAATAGGATGAAAGCGCCTCTTTGGGCACGAGTTAACTCAACCTGGCAGCTGCACCACAACAGGGCTTCAGCTGAACCACGTTTCACATCTGGGACTGACTCAGAAGCAAAGAATCCAGGCTGCTCTCAGCCACCAGCAGAGAGTTACTGGCTACTGGCAACACAGAGGAAGTAAAAATGAAACCTATTTGTCACGCAGGGTTCAAAACCCACAACACACACTGATTTCACCCCTGTAACGCCGGTAATGTGTCTGCTGGGGACATGGTGCAATATATTTTGAGGTGTGGTGCGTGGCTACCACTGCCAGGCGACAGGTGATGCCTCCTGAGCTGGGACGTGGACCTGACCCTCTCTTCATACTGCCCCGAGAACCTGACTTCCATTCAGCATGGGGCTCCTTCACCCCGTCTGGGCAGAACATAAGGTCCAAGACAAACCATGCTTTTTTGGAGATAAAGTAAATGAGCCTTTTTTCAGTAAAATCAGGGTACCTGAAACATGAGAGGATTTACCCCAGTATCGCTAAGGATTGCTGGGCAATCGGA
>NW_010416067.1:5107-11404 GCF_000710305.1 Buceros rhinoceros silvestris | reverse complement strand
TGCGGTCGTCTCTCAGTGTCTTGGGCATTGGTCCCTCGAGCAGAGGGTAGGGCCGGACTCAAGAAAACTTCTTTTTATTGGCCTCAAAGCTGCATTAGTGTCTCATAAAATGCTCTGTGCCACCACAGACAGGGTCAGCAGTCCTTCTGGAAAGGAAGGTGAAACAGCAGAAGCCCCAGACCACCCCAGCCCCCTGAGCGACCTGCTCCCCTTGCTGTCTGGAGCACTAGCTGGCAGGAGGAAGACCAGAGCATAGCACAAGGGTTTCGATCTGTGCCTAAATGCTCTGGTGTGGTCTTCAGACACGTGTCTGGGTAGGATGAATTCACGCTCAGAGGGTGGTGTCAGCTTTTCCAGTGAAAAGCTTGGAGCCGCTGGCCAGCTTCTCCTGGTTTAGAGCTCATCGCATTCTACTGCCAGTACTTCAGCAGACAAGAGAGTAGCTGAGAAGGTGAGGGCCCAGAAGGGACCCTGGCATGTTCAATCCCCTTCTTCAGCACTCTGACTGCAGCCACTGCAGCCTCAGGAGCGGGTGGCGCCTCTTCTGATGTCTAAGCCAAGAGGTTCTTCTCAGTCATGGTGCTCTGCAGAGATGAGAGCTATGGAACTCTGAAGAAAAATCACCACAGAAGTAGGGGGAAACAAAAAAAAGCAACTGGAAAGGAAAGGAACAACCTTCTGCTCTGTTTTAATGAGGAAAGGGTGAAAACATTTGACATTTCCTCCTTCCAAAGGAGAGGAAACGCCCATGGAGTTGTAATGGTCATTCCTGTCTCTCTCAGATCTTGCAGCATCTTTTGAAAGTGCCTGGGGTAGCTCCGGGTCCGGCCGGAGCTCTCCCTGGTGACCGCCCTGCGCTGTGCTCGCCCAGCTCGCAGACCTGCTGAAGGCTGAGGACGGTGGGGACTTACCTGAGCAGATGCTCAGGCTGCTGAGCAGCCCTCGTCTGCCCTCTGCTGAGAGATAACGCCTCATCTCACACAGCACTTCTGGCTTGGAAAGGAAGATTCACACCAAACTGAAATTAAAGGTTAAACCGAAAGGAAAACCTGGTAGTCGAGTGAAGAGAACCATTCCTCTTAGTCTGAGCTAAAAAAACCTTTTAAAGGCTGCAGTAAAAACATGGTCAGAGCATCCAGAACTGAAGGTGCTCGGCCAATTTATTACCCTGCTACAAGACGACGACTGTTAACCGTGCCCTCAACTACCACCTCTTTCCTACCACCACCACTGCTACCTGCTCCAGTGCCGTACAGCCACCGAGGCCCAGCAGAGGAGGACAGCTGTGCTTCTCAGGGGCGTCAGTTCTACCTCGCCCCCAATGAGGCTACAAGACGACGACTGTTAACCGTGCCCTCAACTACCACCTCTTTCCTACCACCACCACTGCTACCTGCTCCAGTGCCGTACAGCCACCGAGGCCCAGCAGAGGAGGACAGCTGTGCTTCTCAGGGGCGTCAGTTCTACCTCGCCCCCAATGAGCTCTCAATGAAAAACGCCACTCTATGGTGCCCTGGCTGTGCAAACCACAGCAGAAAGCAGACCCGGCCATTTCAAACCTAGGCGAGGTCTGTTCCCTCAACTCTGAGAACTGTTTTGACTGAAACCTGCAGTTGTAAATCTAAGTCAGTCTCATGGGGTCTCCAAAGAGTGTTCAGTAATTAGCCGGCAAACGGCACAGGCTCGTTAAACCGGAGCGTACTGACCCACGTGTGAGAAAAGACTCTATAAAACTCAGTTTCCTCAACCACACACCTTCTCTGCCCAACTTCTTTGCTCCCCAATTAAGCTAATTAAATGGAATCCACACTGTGCATTGGGACACCTTTGGGACGTGGTGGAAAATCTTCCATTAACTCCGCACCGTTTCGCGTGTTACCAGGAGCACTGGAACACGGTTCAGAACAAGAAGAGGTGGACTCATCTAAGATGATGGCTTCCCCTTCCCCGAGGTTCCAGAGCGATTTTACATTGGGCCACCTCCTGCCCGGTTCTGAAATCAAAGCCTGGCAGTTCCAGGGAGTGTTTCACATCTTAACGGCTGATCCACACCTAAGGGGTGCTCAGCAGCCACTGAAATTCACTGCGAGTGGCTAAGAGTGAGCTGGGGTAGCGAAACGCGAAAGTCATTTGGAACTGCGAGAACTGAGTCACGTACAAGTTTGCCTTCTCATACCAAGAAACCCCGTCCTCCTCCAGCCTTTCTCACCGAAAGCCACTTCCCTCTGCTGCTGCTGCTCGCAGCCTCTTGCAGCGGGCAGGAGTCATGAGTGAAGAGGAGACAGAAAGCAGCAGAAGACCGGGGCATCGAACGAGCCCCCAGTCAGGTTCCGTAAGAAGTGTGAGTTTTACCTCAGTGCTGCTCAGAGCAAGAGCAACGTGGGGCTGAGGCTGCACGGTTTACCTCGCCTGCTTCCAATTTGAACGCCTTTTCCTCCCGGTCAGATTTACTTCTGCTAAAGAATGGAGAAAGAACACCCAGGAATTCAGAGGAATGGAGGGAGAGAGGTGGGAGGCAGAGGAAAACCCTGTGAGTCCAGCTGCCACCGCTTCCCAGTTCCGTTCAAGCAGCACCAGCACAAAGGCAGAGGCTTCCAAGGAGACTGTGACAGCCACAGCTCAGCAAAGCGTGAAGTCCGGCTCCGAGCTACACGTGATACTACATAAAAATCATACACCTGCTTTCGTGTACGGGACTGGGAGAGTCCAGCACTGGGTTTAGCTGCCCCAACTCTGACAGCTAAGCCAGCCCACATCCCCTCTCACACCAACTCTCTCACAAGTGGCCTGTTCTGCGCTGCAGAAACTGCAGGCTGCAGGGATAGATAAACCACCTGCTGGGAGCACAGGCAGGAACAGCATCTGCATCTACGGCAAGGAACCTCCTCACCAGTCAACGCGTCGTGGAGGACCAGCAAGACCTGGCCGTTATTATCGGCAGCTACAACATGTGGGACACCATCACCAGGCTGGGGCATGCTGCCACCCCACAGAGAGCACCTGAGGTCAACAGCTACATGCTCTTCTCCTAGATCCAGGTTTTAATTTACATCCTTTCACTTCTACAGCTATTATCATACTTTTGGTGGATCTTCCATGAGGAAATGGGAACAACTCAATCCTCTTTACAGACCATAAAAGACAATACAGGCCACTGAATGTCCAACCTTATAAAGGAGAAAAAAATTAGTGAAGCCTCGTAAATGCCTGGAAAGGGTTTAGTTTTTAAATAACTCACCCCCCGTATGTCCCAGCTTTCACACCAATGTGCTAATTCAATTATATTTACTTATCCTCCAACAAGGGTTTGTAAGGATTATCTTAATGACTTCTGAACACCAGGTTGAAGATGTGAGGATTAACATGCAACACAGAGTTGCTGCCAGGTGTAATGAGCCCACAATTTGTGGTTAGAAAACACGTTTCAGTCCAAGGAAAGAGAATCACGTATCTTGGGCTGATGATGGAAAGCTTTGCAGAGTAAAAACTAAAGGTGTCTGACACGAGGTCCCAAAGAGAAGGAAAAGATCAGCAGTCCCCACTAACAACCAAAGCAAAGCAAACCAAAGCAGGCTTTGTGCGGTCACTGGTCATGAAGCAGATCTGTCCAGCGATACCTGCCGTGAAACGTGCTGCTGCTCTCGGAAGGCTGCAAGAGCCTTACAATTCCCCACCACCCCCCCAGCTCACGCAGAGAGCACAAAGCTCGTGCTCCCCCAGGGTTATCTCTCCCCAGCTGACGGGCCCATAACTCAGGCAAACAGATCCCCAGCTGAATAACGACTTGCCTCTTGTGTGAGAGGAACGGAGCCGTAACTCAGAGCTGACCGTCACGTGTTTACGTAGAGCCATGCCGAGGTCAAGATTCATTTCATATCATGGAAGAAGCAGCCTATTAGTCACAAGCACTTCATTCTTCGACCGCACAAAGTGATAATTCCCATAACTTACCAGCTTTGGTCTTCCCTATCATTAGTTAAACCCTGAAACTCCCCACGATAAATTACAGCAGAGATTCCTTGCTGAACATGGACGAAGACAAACTGGCTTCATCTGTTCTCGACTGGTGAGGTAACTCCGCAGTATGTTGCAATATCACATACCTGGATCTACGTTAAATCGGTCCAGGAGCCTGAAGACCAGCTTGCTTAGCATTTTGCGGTTAAATTTATCTGGTTTGTACCTGAACAGGCCTTGATACTGTCTGTAAGTAAATAAACAAAATCAGAAACGTCCCTAGAATGGCCTGAAGTACATTTCCCAACCAGCGGGTGTCTGACAGCAGAGGTGTCAGGGTGTGCTAGGTGGTGCTAAGAACAGCCCGCTACCCGTCCCTAGGTACAGCACAAAGCCCAGTACAACCACACAAATTTCCCAGACAGTGACTGAAACTAGTCCAGAGGCTTATTAAAAAAAAAAAAAGTGAGCAATTCCCCCTCGTTTTTTTTTTTTTCAGAACCGAGACTGCAGCTATTGCAGCGGCACTGCGAGTCTGTGCCCACTGCCGCTGTGTGACTGACAGGAGCTGTTCCAGCGGGAGGCACCTTGTACATGAAAACACACACCACCATTTCACGAGCACGTGAGGGTTAACCACTTGCATCTTTTCTTTTCCTGCCACTTCGTCACGGTATTATCTTCCTGCAAAGCCCCTACAAGCGATACTGCGCTCGCTCTTGTCTGCAGCAAAGCACAAGGGCCTGATCGCTGCAGCCTCCCGGAGGAAGCTCTGCTGCTCTTCCAGTGCTGGATCTACCGCCCAGGTTCCACTCGGGCTCCCCTCTCCTGGCAGGAACTGAGCTTCTGTCACTAGCAATGGCACCCCCGTCTTAGGGGTTGGGGCGTTTGGGCACAGACAGCAGAATTTCCCCTTTCTCAGCTTCAAGCAAACACACTACACCCCACTGCACAGAGAAACGGTCTTAGATAGACACCAGAGAACACACTGTTCTCTGACAGCCCGCTGGCCCCCGCTGTTTAGAAAGCCAACCCACGTTTCTACCTTGTGATATCTCTGACATTAAAACCAGGTTCACACCACGTGTCCAGCATCTGCAAGAGCTTGCTCTGGAGCTCGGGGTATTCTCCCACATAATCTTCCACCAAGTTCGTTTTGTCTTGGAGCAGCAGCGGCGTACACATCTAGGAGAAGAAACGGCACTTACAGCGCTCTGCCCTGCCTTTGATGACCGCGGGGTGAGCGCGGCAGCACACAGGAGGCACGGGAGAGCTCCACGACACAGCGGGCTGAAACCTGGCAGTGGGCTGACCCGGTCCCTGAGGCTCAGACACACAAGTCACGAACCTCCGTTTAATCAAGCAGTGCTGCCTCGAAGAGCGATGCGACATTGTCAACACAAGCATTAGCAAAGCTCTGAAAAAAGCGCCGAGCTCCACCACAGCGATACCCATCTGCCAAGAACACAGCTAGAATTTTTTACAGTGCTGGCTGCAGCTAGAAAAACAGTCCGGTGAGCTGTAACGGGCGCTAACAGAACGCACCCCGCCACTCTCTAGGTGTAAAGGTACGTCAGCAGTGCAGCAGCTACTCCTCGGGACTAAAGCAAAGCCTCGAGTGTGAGGCAGCGCAGCGCGGAGCGCCCCGATGGATCTCCTGCTGCGCAGAGGTGGATCTGATGACAGAGGAGCCTGCAGAGGAGATGGCTCACCTTCTCGAGATCTTGATCTGGCTGTAATTTTAGCTTAATACTCAGCATGGCTGCCTAGAAAATACAAAAGAATTGTGTATTTAGAACTGTCAGCGGCCACCAACCCCCCCCCCCCCGCCACTCTCTAGGTGTAAAGGTACGTCAGCAGTGCAGCAGCTACTCCTCGGGACCAAAGCAAAGCCTCAAGTGTGAGGCAGTGCAGCGCGGAGCGCCCCGATGGATCTCCTGCTCCGCAGAGGTGGATCTGATGACAGAGGAGCCTGCAGAGGAGATGGCTCACCTTCTCGAGATCTTGATCTGGCTGTAATTTTAGCTTAATACTCAGCATGGCTGCCTAGAAAATACAAAAGAATTGTGTATTTAGGAGGAGGAAAACACAGCGGCTAAACGGGCATTATACCAGAGTGAAGTGCATGAGCAATTACGCACATTCTTAAAGTGTTAATTATTTCTGTGAAATTTTCAAGTATGACTCATACAAACATTTGGCCACATACATTCTGCTTCAAAACGTACACGAATGCTCCTGGCAGGGTTGATATTCCAAGCAGCAGCAGAACCTGGGGCTAAAATTAAAGCTCAAGTCGTTGGGCAGAAAGAGAGAGAATAAAGCGTTTGGGCAAAATCG
>NW_010416067.1:0-4937 GCF_000710305.1 Buceros rhinoceros silvestris | reverse complement strand
GTTTTCCATCAGCGTAACTGTAAACGCCACCTGACCCACCGCACCTTTCGGAGCCAACTCTCTACCCACCTCGCTGGGCCTCTCACGGTGTGTAGAATGGCTGCAGGATTTAAGAGACTCTGAAACCCAGAGGTTGTCCTCTTGCACTGGATGCACGTTCCGCCCCAAACCGACGAGTGTCAAGCAATGAATATTCCTTTAGCTGAAGCGCGGGGTGGAGAGATGTCACCTTCCAACCCCAGCTCGCGCCACCACCCCACTGCAGGCCAGAGAACTTCAACAAACCTCACAAGCTGCTTTTTAATGTCATTTTAACATCACCCAGCTAAAGACGGTGGCGGTCAGACCCGCAGCGGGGAGCCCCGGTGGCAGCAGCCTCGTCCCGGCACAGAGCTCGACGTGGCAGGAGACGGGTGCCCGGGGCCCTGGGAGCCCAGAGCCAGGCTGGATGGCAGCGTGTAGTGACGGGGGCTGGCTGAGCAGCGAGGACAAGCGAGATAAAATCAGCGTGTTTACAATAGGAATAATAAGAGAAGAGATACGAGTAACTGTAATGAAGATGAAAGTGTTTGGCAGCTGCATCTGTGGTCTCAACTTAGAGCTATTTTAAGATTTTTTTTTGTTGTTATTATCATGTTTTGAATTGTTTCACTCCATAAACAAGTTCTGTGTAAAAACGACCCTATTTTTAAGTCTGTTTATAGACGATAAGATCTCCAGAAAAGCAACACCTCGCTCGCAGACTCATTTTGTACTCAGAAAACAAACCCTTTCATGAGGCAGACGGCTGCAGAAACCGAAACGGGGAGAATCCCCCTCCCCAGCCAAGCACCATGTGTTTCCCTGCACGCAGTGCTGCGCTCTCCGAGCTGTGCTGAAGACCAGCCAGGGCAGCTGGAAGCTCACAATCACCTTAATCCACGTGCAGATCCTCGGACTCGGGTTGGATCAGCAGAAATCCTGAGCCGCGATACCTCCCCCTTCTCACCAGCTGATCAATAAGAGCAAAAAACCTGCCTACGACGCAGGAACGTGGGAAAGCTCTGGTGAACGCTAAGATACCATCAGCTTATCAGGGTCTACTCACCTTCCCTCAAACCACAGAGTCCTGAATCACAGAATCATCTGTTTGAAGAGACCTTTAAGGTCATTGAGTCCAACCGTTCCCCCAGCACTGCCAGGGTCCCTAAACCATGTCCCTCAGCGCCACCTCGGCGTGGCTGGGAAACCCCTCCAGGGACGGGGACTCCACCACCGCCCTGGGCAGCCTGTTCCAAGGCTTAATGACCCTCTGATAGCCAACCTAAACTTCCCCAGACCAAACTTGAGGCCATTCTCTCTCGTCCTGTCATTCGTAACGCGGGAGAAGGGACCAACCCCCACCTTGCTGCACCCTCCTGTCAGGGAGCTGTTGAGATCAATAAGGTCTCCCCTGAGCCTCCCCTTCTCCAGGCTAAACAATCCCAGTTTGACTCGTCCCTCTCTTGCCTTGCACCCCCCAGTGTACACGGCACAGGAACAGGACGAAGCCGCTGCTCAGTACAGGAGAAAAGGTGATGGATGGCCCACCCCCTGGTTCAAACCCCATCACACTTCGTGAGTCTTCTCACAAGTTCTGGGTCATTCTTTGATGTAATTATGGTGAAAGCAAAAATCCTATTCAGACATTTGTAATAGATTTGTTTGCCAAGGGTAAACACCTGAAGATACAGCAGAGGAGGGTTGGATGTGCTGGGTGATACTGTGCTAAATTGCCTCTAAAATGCATGTGGGTACGTTGGCCACAGGACGGGGGAAGTCACCCGGACCTGAGGCGTTTGGCCGAGCCACCAGCCCCCGAGCACTCTCCTGGACTGCAAAAACAAGAGCATGGGAAAGCGGGGAGTGGTTTGAGGCGAACGCACGACCCAGAGCACCCTGCACCAGTACCTGATCCTCTCTACTTGTTTTGAACGCGATTGGCTCTGCCTCATCTAAAAATGACTATTCTTTCCATATACAGCACGGAGGGCAGGAAGCCACACAAGATCTTATCGGCGAGGGCATGTGCGCTTGGGTGGTGTCTACGCTGACAATCGAGGCCGTTTTCCCACGGTGGGGTTAGCATCAGAGGAGCAACCTTTTGCTAGCAGCACTGCTTGGAGTGATGATGCAGGACAGACACCAACGGGTTCTGATGACTCCTGCACGGCTTCGCCCTGCTGCAAGTTGGGACAGCACAAAGGTAAATACGCCTGTGCCTGACTTAGTGCAGTACTTCTGAACCTGCGGTGAAGGAATTTCTGAAAACCCACAGAAGAGACCAAAGAGCAGAACGAGACTTTGCAGAGGAGGATCCAACACCAGCTCGAAGAAAATCACCGCGATTAAAGCCCGGAGACATCGTAATGGTAGAAATGAGTGAGCAAAAGGCCCACCACAAATTCATCACTGGGAACATCTGGTTCGTGTTTAGGAATCACTCACGTCAAACTTGTGGCTAATCAGCTTTGCCCAGACCCTGAGGGCATCGCTGCAGAGTGCCTGACAGCAGGTTAGATGTTTAATTACTTCCTGCTTAAAGAGCACACAACATACACTGTCTGCAGAAGTTCTTCAGAAACAAGGAAAACGTGAGATTTCCCAGGTCCACTGAGCGACAACATGTTTTATAAGGAGTGAGACCATCAAAACCAAGTAGTGGCAGGTCACTCGTATCTAAACAATCTGAGGGAGAGGGAGAGAAGTAACAGTCAAGGTCGGAATATGCAGATGCTCAGGTGAAGGGAAGAGGAACAGAAACAAACACTTCTGCCCTTCGTCTTCCTCAGGTCACTCAACACGGTTTTAAACCTGGTTCAACTGGTCAGTGCTTCCTCACGAATGAGTGATCCTCTAGAGCACTGCCCAAATTTCCCGTGCACGCGGGCCACCCACCTTCACCAGCTCCTCCAGATCCAGCCCCGCGTACGGCCGGATCTGCTGCGCGCTCGCACCTCCCCTGCAGGAGCCCGTTTGCTTGTCGAGAGCCCGGCGGTGCTGGCAGGAGGAGCAGAATACCTCCATCTCAACTAGTATTTCCCAGCCCCTTCCCAACCGCTTCCCCAGCCACAGGCCCACAGCAGGGGCAGCTCTGGACAAGCCGGCGCTTGGGAGCAGGCAGCGGAGTGGCCCGTGGCCGCAGGTCGGTCACCGCTGTTCGGGCGCGGCAGGAATCCAGCAGGCCACGTGCCGTTAAAGCTGTTCTTCAGCAGCATGTGAAGTTAACAGGAAGAAAGGGTTGAGTCTGACATCACCATCTTCACATTCCCCAACATCTTCCTTGTTTTTCTTATCGATTATTACTTTTAATTTAGAAGAAACAAGGAAATTCAAACACACACACTTTAAAATACGGTAAGAGCTGAACAAGTCTTTGTAATTAAGGTGTTGAATGGGGGAAAGAAGCAATATCAGAGACATTTTCCCCGAGAAGAGCTCGGAGGAGTGAAGAAGTCCAAACTCTGAATATCCACTAATGGGCTCCATCAGTCTGAACACTGATCTGCATCCACAGCTCTGCAAAAACCCTCCAGGTGTTCTCCAGCCCCACGGACAAAGTGGGGCTGCAAACAACACCCCCCGAATCGGTGTTCACAGCATCGCTACCCTGAAACCGGAGGGTCACGACGGCGATTGAACCGTGCGGTTTTGCACCTCAGAGTATCTGCGTTCCTTGCAGTTCAACTCTTGGCCAACCATTCCTTCCACCAAATTATCAAATTACTTCTGTAGCAGGACGTATTGCTGAAAAAACCATTGAATGCTGTGCCCACAGAGCTTTCTCTCCGGGTAATCCATCTTACTTCACGGCACATTTTAACAAATGAATTTCAATAGATAATCCATGTCACCTCAATTGAAAGAGCAAACATGGAATTTAACGTACAGAATCCAGCTTCGTCATTCGCAGAAATGAATGGATGAAACATTAGTAGAAAAAATAAACTCTGCTTTTGAAAACAGAGAAATCTGGATGGACCGCCACCAAAAACCTATTAAAAATTAAATACTCCCTGTCCCACTAACAGCTCCGTGAAACAGTCTTGTTTAAGAACCAGACTGAGAAAGGGGAGGAAACTGCTGCTGGTCAGTGAGCCAGGGGAGATGGAGTGGGAGCTCTCTCAGGCCCAGGAATATTTCTGGTTGTCAGAGGCTAAAAAGATTATTTATTGTTTCCTTCCTAAAGCCAGCTCCGCTGCCACCTGTTCAGAATTTACTATAAAGCTGTTAAACAAGACGAGAACTTTGATGCTGACTGTGAAAACAAGTTTCACTGTAGCTGACCCGGGCGGCACTCACTCCTGATCCAGAAGCAAAGGAATTTGATTTTTTTCCTTTAAGCACAGCTATCTTTTTACCTTTATAAGCTGTTTAAAAAAATGTAAATAAAATAACTCGGCGGACAATAGAGGGCATTCATCCCGCAGAAAGACAGCCGCCACCCTTAGACATGAAATATCGCAGCACATTAAGTCATGAGACCCCGCTAATCAAAGCTGACAGGGCCCTGAATGTGATTGCTGCTGAGCCGCAGCGATATCATGGGGCACTGAAGCATGCACAGCCTGCCAGACTGCCCCGTTCATGCGACAATGGCTTTTCTTCCCCAAAGGGGCCTGCGAGTGACAAGAGTCCCCTTTGTCTCGGGGCTCCCGCATTGGCGGTGCAAGAGAGGTTCTTTCAGGCAGCCCCAGACACCCTTTGAAAGGCTGAAGTGTAACATAAGATGACCATGAAACACTAGCTTGCCTTCTGCCTACCCCTCATTCTTCTCGAGCACAGCCTGGCCTATTCAGGGCCTCTCGCCGACTCGCTCGCGCTGCATTACCCCCGGTCTGCTGAATCCCCGCATTGTCCCGGCCCCGCGGCAGCCAGCGCCCTTCCCACAGAGCCCCCGGACAGCCCGGGGCGCGGGC
>NW_010416066.1:908-2342 GCF_000710305.1 Buceros rhinoceros silvestris | reverse complement strand
TTTCCCACCCAAACCAGCCGGTGGTTCTATGCCTTGACTTTCTGCTGCCCACGCCGTGCTTTTGGGGGCCCCGGGTGAAGTTTGCATCAGGTGTGAACCTGTCTGCATGGACAAGGTGCAGGATTTATCTCCACAGACCTGTGCCCCAGTGCGAGGCTGGCCTGACAGCGTCCCACCAGCTCTGCCAGTGTTTGCTGCCTGCAACATCCCCCTACCGCTGCCTTTATCTTTTCCAGGGTGCAGCGACGGGAGACAGATGCAAAGAGGATGCAAAGAGCTGGGAAAGGGCAGGTCAGCGTTGGCTGCTAGAAGCCACCAGCACCAGGAACACACAGACCCGGACACCGCTCGTGGCTGAGCCTCGGGGACGAGCAAGGACAACATGGGTGGAATTTTCCTCTGGGTTCCCTGGAACCAGCAGAGACACAGCCCTCCAGGCGGGATCACACACAAAGTGCCACCTGTCAGAATCTGATTTAGCAAAACTTGTCCAGCCCCAGGTTTTCCCCAGAGCTGCCATCGCCGAGCTCGGCAATTTGTCTGCGGGGCTCCCAGGAGAAAACCCGGCTGATGGTTTTGTCTGTGCAGGTCACGAGGGGGTGGGCTGATCCTGGGGATTCCAGAGGCAGGGCTGGTTCCTCACCAGCAAAACCTGCATTTTCCATTGAAAAAAATCACCACAGGCTTTAAAATCCTGAGCAGCTCCACTGCTCAGACAACCACGCTCAAACACCGCTCGATCGCCGCTTGCAGCCCGAGCTCGGCACGACCCGCAACCGGGACTCACGAACACGCCGAGTTGCCTTTGCTGCTCCCCGTCGGCTTCTGAACCAGGTTCACTGAAAGCCTGGACTTAAACCATCTCGGGGGGACTCGATCTTAAAGGTCTTGTCCAACTTAAACTACTCCGTGATTCCATCTTCAAACCAGATTAAAGCCAGAACATCCTTCATCACGAAAACGAACCCTCAGAAAAGACTGGAATTGTGCTGGGAAGAACATTCTTCGAGGTATCACTCAGATACGTGATTGCGCCGCCTTCCGCATCGCTCCCCTCCCACCTTCTGAGGACAAGGTTTCTCCAGAAAAGGCACAAGAAGTTTGTTTCTCCAGTCCAGAACTTACTACTGGTGGTGTCTGGAATATGAACCTGTGTGGGCAGAGGAGAGGACTCGGAAACGCAACGGGAAACGCAACACTGCGACTGCTCATGGTGGTGACAAGGGCAGTGTCATGTCTTTAATGGACAATAGTCACACAGGATTTACCTTGGGGCTGAATGGAATTTAAGGGATTTTATTCAGGTTGGACCATCTTACCCCAACACAGCCAGTTCCAGGTTTGGCAAGAACTGGGACGTTAAGGGGAAAGCTTTGGTGTAATTTCTTTAACACTCCCAGCGTTGCGCCTCCGTAGAGCATTCGACCTCCTCTA
>NW_010416066.1:304-715 GCF_000710305.1 Buceros rhinoceros silvestris | reverse complement strand
AAACCCCCCGCAAAAGGACGAAAAGAGCAGATCCCCAGCCATACCCCGCGGGATGTGCCGGGGCGCGGGGCGGCCTCACCCGTGTAGGTAAAACCAGGGAGCCGGGTCGCCCCAGGGAATCACAGCTCCGGGACCCGGGGCGTTGGGCTGGGGGGCGGGAACGAGCCATAAGCTCGTGTTTTGCTGGATGCAGCCAGGACTTGGGGCAGCAGGGACGGAGCCGGGATGCAAATCCTGGCTCCAGGAGCCAAACACCGGTGCCACCATGCAAAGGTGGCGGTTGCCTCCTTTCCCTCCGCACACACATGCGGGCTGGCGATGTCTCCGAATGCAAAGCCCTGCGGCCCCGGAGCGGGGTGACAGGAAGCACTGGGGAGGCTGCGCTGCTTGTGGGGACATCGCCACCCTAGC
>NW_010416066.1:0-207 GCF_000710305.1 Buceros rhinoceros silvestris | reverse complement strand
CCGTGGCTCTGCCGCAGGGAGGAGTGCCTGGCCCCGAGCCACAGCTGGGAACAAGGGTCCTGGGCAAGGCAGAGAGGACCCAGGAGAGGTGGACTAGACGCTCAAGGTCTCCGTTTAACTCTCCAGCAGCAGCAGCTCACCCCGTTTTCCATAAATCCGGCTGCGCATAGCTCCCAGCCAGCAAAATTTGCTTAAGAAACAAAGCGG
>NW_010416065.1:13166-19481 GCF_000710305.1 Buceros rhinoceros silvestris | reverse complement strand
AACTCCCCAACCCACCTACCCACCCACCCCCCAATAAATGCAAAATAAATTTGACGTTTCTGCCTTCCCTACAGAAGCAATAGCAAAGGGTACAGTGAAAGTCCACTGGAATCTCTGGACTCAGTATTTGAAGTCGAAGGTCTTTCCTGGGAATGGTCTGAACTAACAGCTGAAGAAATTTTTCTTCACTTTGTTCTCATACTAGGTAACCCTATCTCACTTTTCAGTGCCACATCTTTCCTCTGTGAGCCTTCTTTCATTTAGCAGCATGCTCACAGGAACTTAACCAGCTCCATAAAAAGAGTTGAGCACTGGAAGACAGCTCTGACAGGTAAGAGGAATGAAGAATTGAAAATTTCAACAAATCTCCAGGAGCTGCAATAACACTGAATGCTCAGCACATTGTCATCTTGCCTGTCATTCCTAGGTCAGTAATAGAAATCAATTTCTATAAGAAACTATCAGAACTGGAGAGCTAGAATATTGCTGCGGGTGTCAGATGTCCTTTTTTTTTTTTTTTTTTTTTTTTTTTTTTTTTTTTTTTTTTTTTTTTTCAAAAGCCCTCTCGTGCCAATTTTTAACAATGAGGGGAGTTCTCATTTCTGCACGTAAGGTATGACTTCTTTTTGTGCTCAATATGGGAATTCAGTTACTGTGGGACCTATTCAAAGAACCGAACTTGAAAGCTCCAGCATAAATTCAAGTCATGTTCAAGATGGATCATACACTTCAGTCACCAACATCTGCATATCCAAAACACTGTACTGTTCAACAAAGCAATCAAGCCCTTCTGCGTGAGCTCAGCAGGGCTGCTCTCCAGTTTGCTGGCTAAAAGGTCAGATGTTAAACTGTCTTCCCAATATTACAGGAAAGCTTAGAAACTAGCAGAAGAAAATAAGCCTCATGCAGACTATAGCAAGGGTTAGAATAGTATATCATTTAAAAGAATTAGTGACAACAACATTAGGGTAATAAAAGACAGTGAACACTTTTCCTGGCTCTTACACTATTGATAAGTAAAACTACTTATCCGTAGTTTTATCAGTACTTATCAGTAATGGACTACTGAGTCCATTATTTCAGTTTATAGAATATAGAAAAGTATGTCTGCATTTTATCTAGCCCCTTAGCTTGAAAACATAAATGGAAAGTGCTGATCATGACAGATTTTTACTACATACTTATTTCAATGAACTGAGAAATATGGGAAAACTACCATTTTTGGCTGATGCACAGCTTTCCTCCTGCCTCTAATGGGAAAATGAAAAAGCTGAAGCACTTAAACACCTTAAGAGTATATACTGAAATCCTGGATGTACTTTGTCCATTCTGCACTGCGCTGCTGTGGAGGTTAGCATTGAACTGCCTTTGATTTTGGCTCGATTAACCCAACCATACATGAAGAACGAAGTCTTATCAAGATAACATTGTTCATTTTAAAGAGCTGTAAAAACACAACACCATTCCTTAAACAGATTTACCTACATCCTTGTGCATACATCACAACAGCAGCTGGAACTCACTTGGGTCCATCCTGTGAACATGCAATACAAAACTAAAGGTGATTTAGCCCCATCCCAAGACTAGCAAACTGACTTCCAGACCAATCATAGCTTAATTTGTACTTTCCAAACCTCACTTTTTGATGATTTTTGTGTTTATGTGTCCACAAATGCCACAGTATGTTTTACTCCAGTTTACATCTTAAATATCACCTCTTTATCCACATGCCTGTAGTCTCATTCAGGCTACCAATGATTTTTTATTCTTTGTCAACACTACAGATCTAAGACACCCCTCACCGTTTACAGAAAGCTGTTTAGATGCTATTCATACAGACATTAAAGCCTTACTTGGACTGCTAGATTCACTGCCTGTATTGTCTGCTTTGTACAGAAACAGGAGTTTACTGTCAAGTTTCCCATCCCAAGCACTGCAGAAAGATTACTGGAAGGGTAACAGAGTACAGTTTGGCCAGAAATAATCCTACAGTGCTATCTTTAACTAATTAAATACCACAAAAGACTTCTGGGTTCTAGGTACTTGAAAATATTAGTCGTGATTTTAAGGCTGTCACATTTTTCGTTCATTTTTAATCAATATTCATACCTCTATGCCCTCCTCCACCACAGCAAATCCTGAATTAAATATGACAACAAGGAAATGGCAAAGGTGTATGAATAGGACAGCCAGAAGCCAATTATGTCACCTTGGACATAGCCTTTCTTTTGGTAGGTATGACATATGATGAAGGAAATACACCCAGCTTGATCAGAGCTCTGGATTCAGATAAAAGATATCATGGCAATGATGAAGCAGACACCTTTTCTTCTAGTATTTTTTTTTCCAGTAAAAGTATTCTTTTGAAGCAGAAACAATAACAGCATTGATCAAAGTAACAGATGCTTTATACCAAAGGGTCCTCATTTCTGATAGCAACACCCTATCTTTGCTATGGTTCAAAAGGAATTGATGTATGGTTTCAATATTCCAGACTTGTAAGCATGATTTTCCTTTAAGTGTTTTGCTTTTCAGCAAGTAAGGAATAAGTACAGGAAATACAGATCTGCTGTAGTTGTTTCCCAAATATATAGAGCAATAGAAAGTAAATTAATTCTAAGGAAAACTCAATCACTGCTACATGGTCTTCTCCCACATTTTGTTTAGTTACATCTATTAATTCTGTGATCACTGAAAACAGATTACTCTTTTGCAGTATTGCCTCTTTCATATCTACATGAATACTGTTAGAATTATATTTTCTTAGATGTATTCAGCAGCTATTACTCTCTCAGCTGTCATTTATGTACATATGTGTTTGCTGGACAACAGCAATCTCATTGCTCAAGTTTAGTTTTGGACTTTCCAGGTATTCTCCATCAGAACTATTCTGCAGATGGTTTTGATTAAGCACACCCCCTGTTCACACCCCTCAAGGGTCAACACATGCAGAATGACCCACTTCCCTCCTTGAGGACCAGCCACATCACAGAGAAAATACTGAAACCAGCCGTCATGACAAGTTTCTCTTGGCTATCCCAACTGCTGCAAACATACAGTCATCAGTTGCAAAATCTTTAATCTTTTCTGTATGTCAAGATGCAGTTACATCATAACTTTTTCACTGTTGCTGCTAATAATTTTGTTTTACCTCAGCTATGCTTCTTTCTACTAGAAATAATGATACAAAAAAAATTACAGGAAGAAATACATATTTGAATCTACTACAGTTGAATCATATATTACCCAAACAGTACTTGTCCGGTTTGTTTCACTGAAAACCTTTAGAAAGTATAAATAAATGTATTTTTCAGCTTAACCCAATGTAAATGCATTGAATAACTCAGTTATTGAAAGTCGTTCAAACAATGATTGGGACTATTTCTTACTCTGATTTATCAAAGTGAGGGTTAGCAGGTAACTGTAATGGGCAACAACAGTTGTTACTATTTATGGCACTGTAGACTCAAACGGATTGCACTGAATATTTCTTTTTATTATATATTTTTACTGATATTTGCTCACTTGAAAATCTATTAGCAGAATTCCACTGCTATGAGAGGAAACAGCAGTGGTCCCACCCATCTAGCACATTATATATGTAGGTGTGCTAGCAAAACCCTGTACACAATATTGATGGATTTAGCACTTTTGGTGCTGTTATGCTCCTTTATGAGAAAAACAGTGAAAAGTAGCTACTGTACAAAGACATTTATTTATTTGCAAGCTTCAAGGAGCAGTGAAATGTAATAGTGACCTCAGTTGCATTGACACTCTCCAGTAGCAAAATGACTAAAAATGAGATTTCAAACCCTAGTGTGTCATTGCTTCAAGATGAAACGAGTTGTGGCTTCTGCAGTTTTCAAGCTTCATTTACCTAATAAGTTAAGAACAAAATTTGCTAATTGCATGCAAAAAAAGGTAGTGCATTAAGGTTTGGTTTTTAGTTTCTGATCTAAAACATTTTGTATTGTCAAAAAGAAAAGGACATCGCAGGAAAAATTATAAATCATGCATAATTTCAGAAAACTAAGATATCGTCTCAATAATCTCTGATATAATCATTCTCTGATACGTGCATAAGAAACAATGCCAGCATAGTGCAAATTTCCTTGCTTCACAACTCAGGTATGGCAGGAGAACTTCAAAAGTTTTGGCTAAGTTTGTGCCTTCATTCTTAATGTGAAACTCTCTACCAACATTTACTCTAATCACAGGCAACAGACTTACACCATCCAGTCTTTTTTCTAGCAATAGTTCTACTTCTTCTCTTTGCAGCCTGCAATTATTGAAAGACTACCCTTTATTTCGTACATTAAATTACAGTTCTGTCAATAATTGATAATTTCGTTTGGTAGCTTAGCAAATCAAGTCACACATCCTTGTCAGCTGGAAATGGAAATGCTTTTCCTTCCTGGTATTTCAACCACTCTCCCTCCCCGTAAGCCTTTTGAGCTAAATGAAACAATTTACACTGCTTTCCTTTGTAATTTGTATGAGGTCAAAGTGAAATTTTTCTCAAATTCCAGTAATAAAAAATACATCATTTTTTAACACTTAATTTTTCTTTTTCCAGGATTTTTTTTTTTAATCTTTGTGTTTGTTCTTCCTGTTTCCACTTTGACAGCATTTGTTTGTGTGTGTCTGTGTGAGAAATGGACACTAAGTTCAGCATAATTTGCAGATAGTTCCATATAAAAAGCTGTAAATAATTTACCAGGGGAAAAAAGCTTTATGAAGCCCTTTCAACAGCCTTTTAATTACAACTGGGCAAAACAGAGGAGAGGTGAGAAAATTGAAACATGATTATTTTATAAACAAAATAACTGTGCTCATGTTCTAATGAAGAGATTTCATGCATTTTCCAGTACATTTGGGTCCTCTTGTCTTTGAAAGGGATGTCACACTCAAAAGCAGGAAAAGTTTCTTTCCAGAAAAATGACCTTTTATGGTAGCACACACAATTTGCATAGTAACTGTAGGTTATATATATTATTTACTGATCCCTTGACAGCCTAAGGGCTCCCAGTGGACTATTAGCAGTTCACCATAAATTTAAAGCAATCCTTGGAGTTCATATCATTACAGGTATAGATCCTGAGCAGAGACACATTTTGCACGGTGGGAATAGACCATACGTTACCTAGTCAGACACATAAAGGATATGAGATTTGGGGTTTCATGATGCTCTTAATGACCTGCTGTACAGAAGCATTTTAGAGAGAGAAGTATTTTTACTGTCTCCTGTTTGAAAAACTCTACTAGCCTTTCAGTAGGGTGCTGGAGTGTGGGAGGATGTTTGGGCAGCATGGCATGCTATGGTCAAGGGAAACGTCCCTTTAAGCAATTACATTAATTATAAATTACCTCAAAGAGGCATATGCTTGCACAGCTGATGATGTTCTTCCCAGAAAAGATGGCACAGCCAGAAGAAAAGGCTGTTCCTTCCCAAACACCTACTGGATAGGCTTATCAAATTCAGGGGTTCTCTCCTCATGAGAATGTTTCTATCTATCTGGTAATTTAATTTGAACTGAATAAAGTACTTATATCTTGGCAGCTGTCAATTAATATCATAAGGGCTTGCATTAAAGAACATACATGTGCCGTACCATAAATTTAAGACAGGGTTTATTGCAACAAAAGAAGACTCAGATTAATTGTTGATATTACGCAGCTTTATTGATACAATGTTGTGATGTTTTTCATTGACTCAATAACAGATGGCTCCATACATTCACTTGGATCTGTCTGTCTAAATTCCCCACACGTCTGCTTATTTTTCACTTGCGACAAAGACCTGGGACGTCTTTTCCAAAGTGTCAAGCTAATTTTGAAATGAAGGATTTCAAAAGACGGTCAGTTAAATGAGCTCTCAGACTGACCTATGGGTCTGTTTAAACCCGGTGTAGATAAGGGTGCAGGCAGCCCTGGGCCCAAGCTGACTGCTTAGTATAGGTGTTTGGGTTTGCAAATTAGGCCCTGCATATAATTCAGGACCATGCAATTCGCAAATGATAGATGAGCTTGGTTTTCTAGATGAAAAGCTGACAGAGCGACGTTCATAAAAATAAACATTTGTTACTTAGAGAACATGTCCTGGAATATATTTCTAAGTGCTGTCAGAGAGACAAGGAGCCTGATAATGAGGACAATTCGTTCACCATAAATCATTGTAAACACCAGAAAAGATAAAAGTTTAAAAATAAATAAAACAGCTGATTATCTGAGACTGTTTTCTATATTCTACCCTCTGCTTTAGCAAGTTTGTTTATTCTTAAGAAATCATTTAGCTGTGTGTGACAATAACAGAAA